>NC_067154.1:18691893-18989393 GCF_903995435.1 Acomys russatus | reverse complement strand
AGGAAAAATCTTCAGGGAAGGGCAAGTGAGGTAGGGTGGAGGTGGAGGGGTGGAGAGTGCGGGGTTTGGGGTGGGGGGCTCGGGGGCTCAGGGTGGCAATCACACCCAGACTTTTCTTTTTCTTGTAGCATATTTTGTATTCTCTTTTCTTTTCTTTTTTCTTTCTTTCTTTTTTTTTCTTTTGGATTTTTCAAGACAGGGTTTCTCTGTGTAACAGAGCCCTGGCTGTCCTAGACCCACTTCGTAGACCAGGCTGGCCTCGAACTCACATAAACCCGGAAGAAAATGCCAGTGTTATGGTGTGCTCTTAGAATCCCACCACTGGAAAGGAGGACAGAGAAGATCCTGGGGATATCTGGACAGCTTGGCTTCATCAGTGAGCACCAGGGTCAAGGAGAGACCCTGCCTCAAAGGTCAAGATGGACAGTTACTGGGTGTCTTAGCTTGGGTTTCATTGCTGTGAAGAGACACTATGATGAGGCAATTCTGGTAAAGAAAAACGTTTAATTGAGTCTGGCTTACAGCTTCAGAGGTTTAGTCCATTATCATCATGAAGCATGGCAGCGTGCAGGCAGACATGGTGCTGAAGGAGCCAAGAGTTCTACATCTTGATCTGAAGGCAGCAGGAGGAGACGGTGTGCCACACTGGGTGGAGCTTGAGCATAGGAGACCTCAAAGCCCCGCCCCCACAGTGACACACTTCCTCCTACAAGGCCACACCTCCTAATAGTGCTACTCACTGTGGCCAAGCATTCAAACACATGAGTCTATGGGTGCCCTACCTATTCAAACCACCACACTGAGGTTGACCTCTCTGGTTACCACAGCCATGTACACACATGTATATGCACTGCACATATGCACAAACACACACACACACACACTTAACCAATAAACACGTGGGACACATTTTTGGGAGGCACAGATATTTAAAATAAATACAATTATTTTCTTCAGAAAACCTTTGGCCGGAACCTTGTTCCCCACATACAAAGCGGGCAGAGATATAAAACTTTGGGTCTGAACTGCTGTGCTTCCCTGCAGACCTACTACAGAAATGGGCAACTCTAGTTTAATTGTTCCTTTTCCTCATTTCCAATTCAACGCACAGCCTCGAAGACAGGCAGGCAAATGTCTTCAGCTAGCTGATGGTAAACTAAGGCATTCCTGAAGTTGTCTCAACGAAGACAAAGAAGCAAATTCAGAGCTGAGACCTGCTTAAATCTTCAAGTCAGATGGCAACACAACCGGTTGCAGTTTCTGAACCTACTGATTTTCCTGGCAGCAAATCCGGCCGGGGATGAGGCAGCATGGGCAGCTGCTCTCTGTAGCTGCACAGCTCTCTTCTGTATCTGAGGGACACTGTGACACTAACTTTGCACATTGACTTGGCTTCCCAGGGACCTTCCTGCCATGCTTCCTGTTGCAGGCTCACAACAGGGCCCTGCCTCATGTGCCCCCTCCTCCTCGTGACCACCTGTGACCTTCAAAATGACAGAGGCGAAGGGTGCGCAAGACCGATCAGACAGAGGCTCATCACCAACTCTGGAACTCAGTGGCTGCCTCGGTGCAGATGGGGAAAAAAAAGAAATCTTGGTTTCATTCATCTCTGCCAGTGTCTCTTCCAGCAGCATACATCACCACCACATCCCAGCGGTCTCTGGAAGCAGCATAGCTATTTTCAGATCTGTTACGGTTGTGTCAGGTGGTTGAAAATGTCATTAAACCCATTACTTCTTCAAAATTACAGTCATTATTGAAGCCTGCTCCTAGACCTTGTTATTTAGAGTGTTAATAAACAAGTATTCCTAAAACCATAGACTCTTTTTTTTTTTTTTTTTTTTTTTTGTTTGTTTTTCGAGATAGGGTTTCCTTTTGTAGCCTTGGCTGTCTTGAACTCACTTTGTAGACCAGGCTGGCCTCGAACTCACAGCAATCTGCCTGCCTCTGCCTCCCAAGTAATGGGATTAAAGGCGTGCGCCACCACACCCAGCAACTCTTTCTTAAAGCATTGTACTAACTGTGTTTCAAAACAAAAGTTCTCTTCTGGCCCTGTGTATCATCCTTTTAACTAGAAATTTTCAAGAAGGGTTCTGTGGGTATCATAGACACCAGGGGGTCACACACACACACACACACACACACACACACACACACACACACACACACACACAAAGGACTAAGAACCATGGCTAAGAAATCTAAGTAAGTCTTGGATTTTGTGCAGGAAAATTTTCTGTTTTAGATTCCTGGAATTAAAAAAGAGAGAGACTTGAATATTTTATTTCCCTTTTCCTGCCATACGTCCATCCATTCATTCAACAAAAACTTAGTACCTACCTAAAAACTGACAGAGCATGGCACACCAAGGCAGCATGCCCTAAGACAGTTGCTGACTGTCAGCAGAGAGGATGGGGCCTCAGTTCTGGAAAATTAAGGAAAACTTAGATTCAGCTAGCTGCTCGTTGCTTTGAAACCCACAGACACCCCTTCCCTAAGGTATAAATTCTATCAGAATAATTAATGTCTTCCCCCCAAGGGTTCTCATCACTCTGTGACTCCTAACCCATTCTGTCAAAATCCTCCACATCCCCCTCCTCCCTGATGTCCTCCCAGGGGAAGTCAATCCCTTCCGCCCTCCCCCACGCTCACACTCTCCCCTGCAGATTTTTGCTCTGTCACTTCTGATTTTCATTCCTCACTGGAGTCTGACTTGCCTCTGGGATCTTGAGCCTTCTGGGTTGTGTGGGGAGGAGGAACAGCCTCTCTTCAACCCAGAACCTAGCTTATCCACTCAGAGCGCTGCCTCCTTAATTTCTTTAGCAAATACCTTCTCCATGGACAGGTGTGCAGCTCCTGGGAGCAAAATGGAACTCTTTTCTCCAAGACCTAACCCTTGACTTTCCACCTATGTCTCCCACCTAATGGGAACATGATTTCAAGACCTTGCTCTCGCTCTCCCATACTCTGCCCCCCCCCAGCCCCCGACAGGCCGTTTCCTTCTCACACCAGTTGTACCAAATCTCTCCTGGCCCACATGTGCAGCCCTGTGCTCATGGCACCTCACCCCACTTCCACCCTGCCACTGACGTACCCCTTTCTGCTTAGTTCCTCTGTCATCTTTCCACTCAGTCCAAGTGGCCTTGCCAAAGCTTTTCTATCATTCTTAACATCTCAACCAATACCCAGGCACAAATGACCCCATTTCCCCAGGTCCCACCGTCTCACCCCAACAGTTATCTCATGTCAGCTACAAGAAGCTGTTTGAAGGCAGATGCCAAGCCATAGCCATATTTGTGACCCAAGCACCTAAAAGGCTATATGGGCTAAGAGACGGCAGTGGAGGAATGCACAAATTAATGGGGGCCTCTCCTCCCCTCAATGCTTCTCTTTAATCAGTGGTAGTCTGGGGCTGGATTGACGTGATCATGCGAAAGTGACACCATGCCTCTGAAGAGTCATCATCCCTTTTCTGAAGGCAGAGGAAGGGGTGGAACTCGAGGCTCCTTGGTAGCTCTCCTACTCCCAGCCATGTGCTCCTGTGGTGTGACTGTGGGTGTCCTTGTGTGCTGGCCCAGAAGAGCCTTCCATACAAATCACACTCTGTCCTTGGTACCCACTCAGCACCAGGCTCCATTTCTCTCCATGGGAACTGGGAGAGTTCCTGAATCTGTGATGCTGTGGCTCATTCAAGCCCATCCTGTCTTTTGCCCAGCCAGGTACCAACCCTAGAGCTCAGTCTCTAGGCCACTAGCTTTGGGAACAGAGTTACCTGCAGGCAGAGGCCCCAAGGGAAACCTCAAGGTATGGCTTTGGTTTAGGAACCAAAAGCCGTTGCCTTCAAATGTTTCTGTCTGTGAATCTTGTCTCTCTTCTGCTTTCCCTAAGCGCCCGCCCAGCCTTGCCTTTCCGAGCATCCAGCAGACCCCTCTTTCTAGCTCACACAGGACAGGCTTCTTAGGAAGACCGCTCATCTGTGCACCTGCAAGCCTATGTGCGTTTGCACCCAGCGGCGTGGTCCTGCTGGCTCCGAGCAGGTTTCCCATGTGGGTTGTGGTTCCAGTGTCTTCTTGCCCCTTCCAGGAGCTACCAGTTTTTATATCTATGATTCACAAATGTGCAAAACGTCTTCAACCTTCCCATTTGCCCCACTTCCTTTCTCTGTTTTTCCACTTCTTTTAGCTGGGCCCTTAACATGCTGGTTTCTGCTCTGCCCTCTCACCACCTTGACCCCACCACCTCACCGACCATACCCTCGTCAGTTAGGTTTTTTGCTTTACTGTATCTAAACTCACCATTCCACAAGTTACCCAGCAACCCTTGAGGACACTTCCTACTGTTCTCTCGTGTTCATTCCAATGCTAGCCACACACTCCTTCTGGACTCCTTTGGCTTGCCTCTCTAAACATGAAAATTCTTCCTTGGTCCCCTTTACTGGTTCCAGCCCTAGTCTTCTCCCCCTGGGCTGTACTTGTTCTGAGCCCTGCATCCTCCCTAAATATTTGCTACTATCCACAACCATTCCTCAGAGAACAGAGAAAGGACCCTTGTTCACTGGGGACCCTGTAATTTACAAGCCACAGAGAGCCTAATTGAAACCAGTTAAGAGAGAAAGAGCTATATGCAGGGTAGGAATGGGGCTTCAGGGCCTACTGGTGACTGAGGGAATGAGATGAATGACACAGACTCACAGGCTCAGCCCAGCTGTCTTTCAGCTGCAGCTACTGTAGATCTACCTAATGACTCCCACAGATAGGGGAAGAAGAGGAGGAGGAGGAGGAAGAGGAAGAGGAGGTGAAGGATTTTATTGGGAGGGACACACAATACTGTGGCTGAAGTTCATTCTGATAGGAACCAAGCTGGGTCCCTCCTGTCCATGCTAACCACGGACAGTTCTATTGTCACTTGAGCGGTCCCTCAAAGGAAGGCGAGAGAACAAAAGACCCCCTCCCCCAACCCGGGAGCCAGCAAGAGCGGGTGTGAAACTCCTTTCTAAACAGGTAGGCAGTGAGGCTTTCTCTCTGAAGCTGTGCCTCTTCCTTCCTTACACACCCACTTGTTACACAAACACACCCTACACACTTCAGTGTGCTTGTCCTTCGTACAGCCCTGTAATAATCCCCCAGTGCATTTGGCCACTGGGCTGGGATGAGGTCTTTGTTTTTACCGTTTGGTACTCAGAACCACCGGGCTATCCCCAGTGCGGCACGGTGCCGGTGTTTAATTGGCACGTCAGGTTCATGAATGAGTCAATATGTCGTGGCATTGCCAACAGAAACGTTTAATCCTCCTGCACTGGTTTTCTGTCAAGTATCTATATGGGGTTGGGGAGCACAGATGGTATGTTTATACCGAGGCCACATCAGAGGGGGTAACGGGGAGTGATTCGACTTTAATGATCATCTGTGGGTCTTCTGATTCTTGAATTTACTCTTGCTCCTCTTTGGTGCGCCTCAGAAGATGCAGTTTCACGGGCTCCTGCTGGCCAGGTGACTTAAAAAGCCTTGTAAGAGCCTGAGGCAGGATCCTGCGTATTGCTTGTTTGCTGGAAAGGATGGATGTCCATGCTAGCCCCAACCTGATTCCACATGACTTCTCTTCCGGGCATCAACCAAGGCGATGGGCAGAATGGCAGCTCTGGGTCAGCTACAGACCCCCCCAGATAGGCTCTATTTTGCAAATATAGCTGCCTATTTTGGAGGAGTGGCCAAAAAGTAACTAAGCGCCCCAGATTTTGGCATGGGACAAATGTGATTTGCGCCATCTAAATTGTGTCTTTGAGCCGGGCGTGGTGGCGCACACCTTTAATCCTAGCACTTGGGAGGCAGAGGCAGGCGGATCACTGTGAGTTCGAGGCCAGCCTGGTCTACATAGTGAGTCCAGGACAGCCAAGGCTACACAGAGAAACTCTGTCTCAAAAAACCAAAAAATAAGTAAGTAAATAAATAAATAAATAAATAAATAGTGTCTTTGTAACTGACACAGTAGCAAGTGACTTCTCTCTTCTGCTGTGAAGAATCCTATCTGGAAAATGCTTAGGACATGGTAAGAGCACATGGTGTGTAGTAAGAAATGGATCCCGCATTCCTCTTCCCAGGAGGAGCCTGTGGGTCTCAAGCTGAGCCCCGTTCAGCCATTCCAAAGATGCTCATCTCTAATTGCTTAGACCAATGGCGCAAAACAGAATCCAGCAGTCAAGACACTAGGACCTATGCTTTTCTTCTTCTTTAGAAGGCCAAATCATACGAACTGTTATATGATACAGCCACACAATTGTAAGTGCCAGCTATAAGGGCTGATGAGATGGCTCAGTGGGTAAAGGCCCTGGCTGTCCATGCTGATGACCTAAGCAATAACACCTACTCCCACAGAGGAGAAGGGAACCAACACCCACAGCTGTTCTCTGACCACCACGTGTAGGAATGGCATGCACCTCACCTCAAATGAATTCTTTTTTTCTTTTTTTTTTTTTTTTTTGTTTTTTGGTTTTGTTTTGTTTTGGTTTTTTTTTGTTTTGTTTTGTTTTGTTTTTTTGAGACAGTTTCTCTGTGTAGCCTTGGCTGTCCTGGACTCACTTTGTAGACCAGGCTGGTCCCAACTCACAGCAATCCATCTGCCTCTGTCTCCCGAGTGCTGGGATTGAAGGTGTGTGCCACCACTGCCCATCAAATGAATTCTTAAACTATTTTAATAAAAAAGAATTAGCCTCTATAATCTGGCTTAAGAAGACAATCTCAAGTGCCTACCTGCACCAGGTATGGTCTGAATGAGTGGTACGTAAGTGTGGCTGATGATGGAGTCCACCACAGGAACTCAGCAAGAGTGGAGGGTTGTGGTGGCTGGACTGTCAGGCCTGGTCCCAAGGTCCTAGGTTCTCATGGCCTGGCAGCTGGCTGAGCACTGTCACAGGGAATTAGACTCAAGATGCCTTCGGCTTGGAACCAAGACCTCCTATCAGGATGAATGCTACTCAGTCACCTTTTAAAAAAACATGTCCGAAAACTGTATCTGGCCACTGGACTTGAGATGACCCAAGGGTCAACAGGCTTGACCTCTGATTGCAGCATGCACCCTGTCAGTGGTGGTTCTCAGAGTGAATCACAGTATGACTTTAGTCAGCCAATTCTCATTGCGGAATGCTTTCCTAAACTATTAGAAAAAAAAAAATTCATTCCCTCCACATAGGGAGGAGGCAAGTGTTTTGATTAACTATGCCAACGATTATTCTTCCCATGGTTATTTAATAGTTTCTTCAAAGTCAAACGCAAGAGTCATTTTTTTTTTCCAAGGGCTGGGCCACGTAGCTCAGTTGGTAGCAGGCTTACCTAGCATGCAGAAAGGCCTGGGTTTGATCCTCAGCTGGGCATGGTGGCACATGTCTATGATCTTAGCCCTCAGGAGGCAGAGGCAGAACCACCAGAAGTTCAAGGTCATCATCTTTATCTACTTAGTAAGTTTGAGGCCAGTCTGAGTACACAAGACCTGGTCTGTCTGTCTGTCTTGTCTGTCATGCTCTCTCATGTGTGTGCATGCTCACACATCTTTTTACGGATTGGGGGGGGGGTGGCGGTTCCAGGGTGGGGTTAGTAGGTAAAGTGACTATTGAGCAAGCCTGAGGTCCTGAGTTCAGACTCCAAGCACTTTTGTAACCTTAGGGCTGCAGAAGAGGAAGGAGACAGACCCATCCCTGAGCTTGCTGGCCAGCCAATCAAACCAACTGGTAAGCTCCAAGTTCAGTGAGGGATCTTTTGTTACAATATGCGGTGGGGAGTGACAGGAAGAGAACAATGGTATTGACCCCCGGCTTCCACATGTACTCACATGCACACATGTACACATCTACCAACAGGCACGTGCAGATTATCTTTTAAATGTATTCATCTATTTTCAATATCTCACTCTAATGTGCTCGATTTGCATAATATAATCCATTAATTCATATTTCTTTGAAACCACCTTACATATTTCATGTTTATGCACTAGTTAACAGACTAAAAATATGTCTAAATTAATACCAGAAATGTATTTCTTGCTCCTTTATGATCGGTTTAAGATGAAGCTAAGAGGACAAGGACTATGCTCCCCTCAGTCACTGGGGGCCTCGGGTTCGTAAGGCTAACCATCTTTCAACTGGTTTTAGTGGAGGTTGACAGAGCCCCAAGCACTGTCCATGGGAAGGGTCCTATGAACCCCCCTGGAAATGACAAGCCAACACGTCCCCTCCCCTGATATTCACAGTGGTGGCTCTGGGTACAATGTCTGCAAAGACACTCTTATTGGGAGCCAGGGAAACAATTGTGGGCCCCAATCATCAGCAACCATGAAGTCCTGCAGGGCAGGCTCTGAGAAGAGCTCTCTGCCCTGACAGCAGAGATGTGCTGTCTGATGCAGGTGACCCCAGCCTGTGGACATCGTCATGTGACAGTGCCATCTACAGAGTTCAAGCCAGAGAATGGTACAATTGAGTTTAAAAATAAAAATCACACACACACACACACACACACTTCTGGGTTGGCCACATTCACAGGGGCTCTTTGGTCCCAGGTTAAAACGCGTCTGGTAGATGCCGATTCTTCCCTATGGAAAAAGGTCTCTGGCACTTTGTTCTCCAAAGTTTCAAGTTGCTACCACTAGTTTTCCTGCCCAGGGCCTCCCAGAGAACAGTGTTTAGGAGACTGCACTTCTCGGGACCTAAACAGCTATCCAGACAGACCTGAGCACACTCCTGGCTCCTGAGGCCTGAGGGCTGTTGCTTTGAAGGCTGAGCTTTCCTGATCCAGGACAGCTGGGGAGGGCTTTCTACTTTGGTCATGCAGGATGGCACGTGCTTTACCGACATGGTCACTAGGTCTTCTGTCTGCAGACAGGGAAGAAGGCCCCAGGATCACTGAAAATGATTTTCTTCTGGGCCAGCTTGGCAGAATTCAAACCCCTCAGCACTCACCTCTAATGAGACCCAAGTCTCAAATGACCCTAACTCCAAGGAAGGTGCAAGAAAGAACTAGGCAATGGGACCTAAGGCTGCTGCTCTATCCAGGTTTGCCTGGGACTTTCCAGTGTTTAGAACTGAAAGCTACTTTCTGGGAAGACCCGAGCAAACAAGGTGGCCGGGCACTCTGAAAGCTGCCACGGCAGCAGCTGAGCACTTAGGAAAACTGTCTTCATTGAAATATACATTGTCCCTGGAAATTCAGAGAGTGTGTGACATAACCACATAGCACACACATCTACAACCAGTCTTGGTCCCTGGGTCAGCTACAGGAAGTGTGTGTGTGTGTGTGTGTGTGTGTGTGTGTGTGTGTGTGTGTGTGTTGGGGAGGGGGCATAGGGCCATCTTACCATGCATTTAACAGGACCCATTTAACAGTAATTTTTTTTAAAGGAATGTCTTGTTATATAGCATGGGATGACTTTGAACTCAAGATATTCTTGCTCCAGCTGGAACTACAGGCATACATCCCCACACCCATTAACAAAGAGTCCTTAAAGATTATCTAGCCGGGTACAGGAGCCCAGCACTGGGGGAGGCAGAGGCAGGTGGATCTCTTGAGTTTGAGGCCAGCCTGGTCTACAAAGTGAGTCCAGGACAGCCAAGGCTACACAGAGAAACCACGTTTTGGAAAACAAACAAAAAAAGATTATCCATCACTGGGTGTAGTGGTGCGCCTCTTTAATTCCAGCACTCGGGAGGGAGGCAGAGGTAGGAGGATCTCTGTGAGTTTGCAGCCAGTCATGGATGGCTTTGTTTAACAGAGAAACTCTGTCATGAAGAGCCAAAGACAAACAAGCAAACAAACAAAGGCTGAGCAAGCCAAGGGGAGTAAGTCGGTAAGCAGCACTCCTCCATGGCCTCTGCATCAGTGCCTGCCTAAAAAAATTATCATCTCTCTATGGATGCACACACATGTGCAGAGACTGATGGCAACAGTATCCCTGGCAGGTAGAAAGTTCTCATAGTCTCTGAAACTAGTACAGCATCTAAAACCCTGGTGCCCACAGTGTCCATCAGAAAGGCCTGATTTGAGCTAAAGTTTAGGCAAGCTATGGGTCTTAAAGGAGCTCTCACCCAAGCAATCCTTCTAAAAATGGGAAAGTGAGGCCGGGCATGGTGGCACACACCTTTAATCCCAGCACTCGGAAGGCAGAGGAAAGTAGATTGCTGTGAGTTCGAGGCCAGCCTGGTCTACAAAGCGAGTCCAGGGCAGCCAAGGCTACACAGAGAAACCCTGCCTCAAAAAAAAAAAAAAAAAAAAAAACCAAAACCAAAACAACAAAAATGGGAAAGTGGGTCTGCAGCTCCTATCACCTCCGAAGATCAAATACCTGGTTTACACAGTGCCTAGGCAGGATCAGAGCGGGGACCCCACCACAACACACTCCCAAGCTCTGTTAGTGGGCAGTTAGCGCTCCATTTTCAGGCTATTTTACCTTAGAGGCTATTTCATTTGCTTCTCTTTCTAATCTTACTGCTGTTATATAAAAGCAGTTCTCAGACAAGGCCCAATAGCTTCATCTTATACTTCATGCAGCCTAAGAGGCAGTAGTAGTAGTGCCTGCATTGAAATTCATTTCTAATTATGGTTATAATTAACTTTCATACATTTCTTGAGCAAATTTAAACCTGATTCTGGCGTTCTGTATTCATCACAAAATGAAAAAGTAAAATGTTGCTTTTAAAGGATGCAAAACTCAAAAAGCACAGCTCCTGAATTCTAAACATTGTTAATTTGAAACAGAAAGCAAGCACTCATTAAAATCAGGTAAAATCCGTCTGTCTCTCCTGCACCATGCAGCAGTCTATCCTGCTGAGGGTACGTCACAACACCAAGTGCTCATACAACATTGCAGGAATTTATTCCTGTCCCATGGAAACATGATGTGTGATACAACCAATTGTACAGTAACCTATAGGCCAAGGAGGCCTAGTGAAGTTTCGAAGCAAGTAGTAAAATGTCCTTAAAAATCACCTTTAAAAATGGTTAGATAGCAGCTAGCAGAGCAGAGCAGGGAAACTGTCCCAACTTTACAAAGGTGAGAGAAGGGCATGAAAACATCTTTGGGTATTTGTGATTATTATTTCACATATCATTGTCAAGATACCACAATTTTGTGGGAGTTTTGATTTAGTAGTATTTAATGAAACAAAGATGGAGACTTCAAATTCTGCACAATTACATTAGAAAGGCCACTGTCTGGTTTCCTTTAGAAGAGGGCTGCAGTTACTACTTAAGCACCCTTTGACGTCAGTGATGTAGCTCCAGGAACGATGGAGGCATTCAGGTACCTGCCAGTCCCCAGACCTCTCTCTGGCCACTGCCGCCAGCTTACAGTGAGCGACGCTTTACTCTTCCAGCTGGTAAACCATTCTTCTCAGTGAGCCCTGATGTGTGTCATGCTCCCTGACTCTCTCCGCCCCCAGCTCCTCTACCTTAGAGAATGCAGGACTCAGGTTAAGCCTCAGAGAGTGAGTGCGACCCAATTCCTGTCAGGTTAAAGAGCTGTGGCTGAGGTCCTGGGGCTGGGGACAAAGCCCAGCCCACCCTGTTGTCTCAAGGACCCTGCTACCTCCATTTATAGGATCACTCAGAAGGGACTTCAGTACCAGGTCCTACCTACCTCATGCCTAATAACAATCATTCAACCCCCAGAACCGTGTCTAAAAACACAGGAGCAGAGTTCTCAATGTGGAAGCCAACTTATCACTTCTACCTTTGATCCTGACTGTAAATACACATAGGATCTAGCCCTCTTTCTCCCCCTTGGGTAGCCACAGACCATTAAGCTCTACAGAAGCCCTTAGAATTTTAAGTAGGGAAACTGAAGGGTGAAGTGACTTTGTCACAATGTGGCCAGCCCCTCAGATAATGCAATGGCTCTAAGCATCCAATTTCTCTCACTTGTACAGTCAAGCCACTGGTGCTCCAACACTTCCACTTGTCCAGATTTTACTAGCCAAACTGCTGTTTGTCTAATGGCAGTTAGTATTAACACGGGCGCGTGGAGACATTTGTTTATCAACATTTTATATGCTTTATTGAAAGGTGACGAGTACAACAGTGAAATACAGTGGTAACTGTGTACAGAACATGCACAGAAGCGTATGCATCCAACTATACAGCTGATATGCAGAAACCCCTATCTCCCTAGCAACTGACCGTTTCCTCCAAGTAGTCAACCAGCTCAACCGAGATCTGTTCATCAGTGAGCTGGGAATTGACTTTGCAAGATTCAGCAGCTAGATTTCACATTACACGAAGTAACTAACTGTGCCAAATTTTTAAAATTTTCTTCAGGTGTGGTTTTTGCCATGAAGCAGTTTTTAAGTAGTTCTCTCTTTGAAGGACAGGCCACACCTTTTCAGACAGCCAATGTAACATCTAAATCCCAATCTGTACAACCTAAACAGTAGTTACGGTCCTCTATTGTACAAATTCGTTACACTACATACACAAATATACAATAAGCAAAACAACCTTCATAATAAGATAGCCTAGGTCCCAGCTACCTGTCACCGTTTTGCCACTAATAGCTTTGTGTCTTCTGATATTTCAGAAAAGAGGGACAGTACTACTGTGGTTTATAAACTTTGGTGACAGTTGTCGGTTTGTAAAATGACTGCATTCCCCCCGGCCCCCCTCACTGCAGTCTTGTTTCTGGCCTCTCAAGTTCCTTGAAGGGAAAAAAGAGGAGACCGAAAAAATCCTGGCACAGCCCACCTTCTGAGCCCCATGTAGGCAAGCCCCCAGGGCTCTCGGAAGCAGGGTGGGCGGCTTGGAAGGGTTGAAAAGGCACACAGCTCCTCGGCATCAATTAAACCATTCCTCAGACATCTGCCGAGCTGCACAGGGCGCTTTCCATGCTCATTCTCTGGTTAACCTTTAATTCACTCAACTAGTACATTTCTTCAAGCCAAAAGCATATGAGTGCTTAATACTGGGGGAAAAAAGCGAGAATGGCATGTGTGAGTCTCACGGCTCTTTCGTAGACAGCAATGAAATGAGTGACTGTGGAGGCGGTTTCTCGCTAGCACATCTCTTCTTCGGTCTGTTCAGTTCAGACAGCAACAGCCAGTTCTGTCGGGAGGGGCATAGCAGGCTATGCGGTTGATCCTGAGCCCTGGGACGCTGGCTGTGCAGGGGGCTGTGTGGTCCCCTGTGGCTGCGTGGTGGCAGGAGGGGAGCCAGTCTGCAGCTGGGCCTGAAACTGGGCAAGCTGCTCCGGACTGGCCAGTGTCTTCAATAGATTATTCTCCTGCTCCAGCTGGGAGTTTTTCTCTATTAGTTCTTTGATCTGCTCCTTCAGAACCTCCACCTCCTCTCTAACTGCATACATCAAATGGCTTTTCACCAGATCCTGAAAGCAAGAGGCAAAGAAAGGATTTAGCTCACTAGGTCCTGGGCTCTGGCGTTCTGAACTGTCCTTAGCTTTCCCTAACCAATGACTGTACTCCGCCTCCAGAGAGCATTAAAGCACACTTGTGGGAATCTGCGCATAACCACAACGGTGCCATACTTAAAAGTTTAATGTGATCGAGCTTTTCAAAAGTCTCTAGACTTTCTCTGCAGACATTAGGCAAGGATGGTGCCTACAGTCCAGTTTTCCCATTCAAGATGGCAAACCCGTTCCGGCCCTGTATTCCCATCCAGCCCTAGGCCTAGTGGCTGCTTCCCCGCCCCCAGGCCCTCCCATCCTAGGGAGGGCCTCCTCCCTCCCTCCCTCCACACCGGCTGCAGCCAGTTCCTACAGAGCGTGTTGCCGCATTTTCTTCCCTCCACCTCTACTCGCCCCCCTCCAGTGATTAAGCTGACATCACAGAAACCTGGGCAGACGTCGTAGCCAATGGGAGCCCGAGTTATTTATAGCTCTGAATTAAAGGTTCAGAGTTTGCCTAGCAACAGTGGGCAGAGAATCCCGTGAGAAGAGCCACAGGCGCTGCTCCAATAACAAAGAACGACCAAGGCGGAAATAAAAAATAGGAGAAATCCAGGCGCAGGCCGAGAAAACTAAACTTTTCTCCCATTCTCCTTCTCTGTGCAGCCGAGGGAGAGGTTCTGATATGGTCTAGAGACCCCCTTCCTCTGCTCCCTTCAGCCGGGACCCCCAACTCCCTCTCAGCTCCCCAGTAAAATCTTAGGGTTCCAAGTAAAGCCACATCACGGAAAGCGCTCCTAGGACGAGCAATGAGGAAGCTGGGCCGCTGTTGCCTCCTTATCCCGACATTACGTGAAATGGGTCCAGAGCAGGACCTGGGACCTGGGGCCCTTCTCCCTCGGTGGCAGGCGTCGGGGTATGTGGTTTCTCTCCATGCTGGCAGGGCACAGCGGGCAAGCGCTGGCATTTCTGACCTATGCAGCAGAGCAACCAGTACCATCTGGATTTAGCTAAGGGATGCACTAGTCCTTCCGAGACATCTCGGGTTTTGTGCTGTGCCCACATTGAGTACAACTAATTTTTAATCAGTACATACCATAGCTTGCTCGATTTTGTTGTCGATAGCTACCACACTTGCACCAGAGCTGGAAGAGAGGATAAAAAAAAAAAAAAGATCATCGATAAACGGAATTGATCTTCAGCATCCAGGATAAGGATAGATCTCTGAACTCAAATGACGTTACTACAATCATGTTTTGAGTATTTTTTAACACTACAAAATGCCTCATATTCCAGAAAATACCAGCCACTCTCCAATATCCAGGCATTTTCCTTTTTCAGTGAGCCACAAAGGACTAAATTACATAATGGGAGAAAGCCTGTTTTCGAGCCAGATCTCCGAAAATAAGGACCCTCTGACCATTTCAGAAAGCAACATCTATGTCACAGTAACCCTAGGCATGGACAAAGGAATTCGCATGGCTATCTTGTACCTGGCATTACCACAAGTCTGTTTACTCCGAGTCAATTTAAGCCAACTATCCCAGCTGACATTTACCTATTGTCAAGTCTCACAGAAGCGTTTTCAGTTCCCAGCAAAGACGACAAGAAAGAAATTGAAAAATGTCTCAGTTGGTAAACTCCTAGATCCATCGCCACTGCTCTACACCATTGGGATTTCATGCAATTGCGGCCAAAAAAAAAAAAAAAAAAAAAAAAAAGCCTCGTGGAAATAGCGAGAGGGAGGGAGCTCCAGTAGCAGCTCGGTAGAAACTAGATAAAGCCTCCTAGCTGTCCGCAGCCCGGGGCGTGTGAGAACGGCAGCGCTGGCTGGTGTGACCCGGCTTCGGCGGCGACTCGGTCCGACCCGGCTGCCGGCTCCACTCCTCTAGAGGAGGCCGCCCGGCCCCAGCGCCACATATAGGCGGGGAGGCGCCGCGCCGATTGGCCGCGCCATAGGCCCGCCCCGCGCGCTCCCGGGCTGCGGTCCCTCCCGGTGCCCGCGGCGGCGGGGAGGGGGGGGGGGGCTGGGCGCCACCTCCTCCGGGCCCGCGTCAGGGTCCCCGAAAGCACCCGGTGCCCGCAAGCTTACGTCTAAGGGAGTCAGACCCCGTCTCCAGAGCAGCCAGTCCCCGCGGCGGCGCTGAACCCGGCAGGCTTGCTATTTGCAACCAGACCCGGCCGAGCTACTGGGCATGCCCAGTCCCACCAAGACTCAGTCAGGAACGCCAGCGTCTCGATTTCAATTATTGGGTTCTTAGAAGAAGCAGTAACAGGAGGCTGTTTTGTGCAAGGATAATAACCCTGCTACAGGGATTCTTTTTTTCATGTTAATGAATTCAAAGGGATATTACATTTGCTTTTTCGGTGGGCGATAGCTTCATATAAAGTTTATCGCTTACGCGTAGAAAACAGCATTGCATTTTCTTCGCTAGGCAAATAAAAGAGTCAAAGGAATCCACAAGATGAAATGCAAGGAACCTTCCCCAAATGCCTCCAAAGTTGTAAGCCTTAAAATCAAAGCACCCTAACTGCATCAGTAATTATGTCTTCTATTTACAGCTAAAAAAAAGGTTAACCTACAGGTTCAATCCCAAACAGATCTATTTTCAGCTAGTCCCTGAGGCAAAGGGTTTTTGAAGTGCGCTGGCAATTCTGCCAAGACTCAATCCCCAGTCTTCTTCATCAGAGGGATTGGAATACTGTCAAGGACGTTTCCCAAAAAAGCACACAATTCCTTATATGTAGCCACTGCGCATTTGCAGTGTGTCCAGAACCAGTAAAAATGTCGACAGATTCTGGTGGTGGCTAAAAACAGTTCACCAGTCAAGAGACCTGCAGTCTCAGCCCCACTACACTTTGTTGTCACAGCAAACAGCTTAACGCCGCCGTCAACTCATGGTCATTAAATAAGAATGTAAAATAGTTTAACCCGGGGCAAAATTACCTCTAATAATTTAAATATCTGTAAAGGTACACCAACGAGGACTGTAATTTAACATAGTATAAAACTAAAGCTAGAAGTTTGATTACATGTTACATACAGTTTGCCTGAAGAAATTTTAACCTCTACAATACTGCCCTCTAATGGCAGAATACTATAAAAACAGGAAATCACTACTACCAAACTGCCTGTAAAAAACTCCCTACTCCACAGGCAAGTGGTAGTCATCACAAATAATTCCAAAATAAAAATTGACTATGAAACATAAATACACACTCTACACTCATATGCAAAGTGAACCCTTCATCTCTCAAGATGAGGCTCCTCCCTCGAGGAACATCCTTTCCTAAACCTGCCATCAGAGTCTCTTAGACAATCTTGGAAACTGAGTCACTGAAACACCAAATATAATTAAATACAGCACAAGAAGAGTAATTCTCTTCTGTGTCAAAATGGGTGTGACTACAAAACAATATTGTTTTTATTATGTTTCCTGTTGGGCTTTGCCTTTGAATAAAATGTTAGTGCATTGTAGTTTACGACGTGAGCTGTTTGAAGGCACCATTTTCAGTAAAAGGGAACACACAGTAAGTGAGGCCGAACAGCCAGGATGGCCCATGAAACAAGCACAGGGTCCCTATGTCCATGAGTGCTAAGCGGGGTGATAACTAGGTTCTTTGTAGCTTCTGAACTTTGAAAGTTAAACTTATAGCTCTATCAATCTGTATCTTTTAAAATATTCTACGCGATCACCAATGCCAGGGGAAAGGCTACTACACAGAGATAAGACTGTAAATGCAAAGGAGCGAAACACAGGAAGGAAACCCTCTGAGGCCACATAAAGAAACGAAGTTCAGATTCCTGGCTGGAATATAACAGGATCATGGGATTTTATTCGTGTTGACCTTCAACATAAATAGAAGACCTACACTGGTGCTGGTTCCTATCTATCCACAGCCCTACTGAGCACCATTTGGATCTCCAGTGCTGTCCACTTTAAATAACTAGCAAGGAGTGTGTGTGTGTGTGTGTGCGTGTGTGTCTGTGTGTACTTCTGGAAAACTGACTGGCTGGACCAAAGGCCAAAGAATTACCTTCCCTCCCCCTCCAAAAAACAAACAAATAAACAAACAAACAACCTGAGTCTTTTCAGCTCTTATGCACATGTGCTAGATTCCCTTAAAACTGGATTTTATACAAAGGCAAAGGAAACAGAAGTTGTCTTCTTGGGCTAAACCTTTGGATCAGAAGTCCCCTTAAATGTTCTTCTATTTATCAGGCAAGTATCTTGTGAGTCTACTGCCATGTTCGAGACTGTGACAGGCCTGCCAAGATAGTACAAAGGAAATGTAGCAGCTCTTCAGGAGAGACCCCCAAAGGCATCGGGCCTCTAAACACAGGAAAGGTACAGACACTTGAAATTTGCTACTGTGGTCTGCAGAATCTTTGAATGGGTTCCACTTCCACTGCCTCTGGCTGTGGACAGGGCCTCTGAGGTCCCAGGTAACCAACTGAGGCAGAGACTCACTTAGAACAACCTCTTTCCCCATCCAGACTCCTGGTGAAGCTACAGGGACTGCCAGGGAAACAGGCACGGTGTGCACCTTGTAAAAATGCTCGCCTAGGGACCCCCAGTCACCTACCTCATTTCCCCAGGTTCCTAGGAACCAGAAGTAGAAGAGCAAATGTAAGAAAACCATAGATTGCACAGCCGACGAAGACGTGATTAAACACATACACGGATACAGACTTGGAGAGGGGAACAGAAGCGAAGGTACCACTTGGCCATTACAGACAACACCCTGTAATGGCCACAACATGGATGGAACCACAGTTGAACTTAAATGGTTCAGGCAGCCAAAGACAGATGCAGCATGGTCTCACAGCTGGAGAAGGTGGCATCACCGAAGTAGAGGGCCAAACAGTGGTTACCAAGGTGAGGGTGATGGACGAACAAGAGGTGAATGAAAGGATGCTAGCCAAAGGATCCACAATCTCAGAGCGGAGGAGCAAGTCAAGACCAACTGACTAGCGTGGCAGCTTCAGTTAGCGAGTATAAGGAGTTCCCTTTAAAGAAGCGAAGAGCGGGTGCTGAGAACGTGGGAAATAATGCATGCTAGCAGCCACCTTAAACTAGCCCACATTATTACGTGGATATAGAAATATATGAAAACAGTGTTAAATAGTACCGTGTACCATCTTACCTTAAAGCAGAATATTGCAAGAAATAGAAATGCACAAGTCTCCTGACGAAATGAGATGAGCAAATGCCCGCTACAGTAAAAGCAAACAAACAAAACATCGAAACAAACCACCCAAGTTCACCATCACAAAACACATGAAGGCAGGGATGAAGGAGCACAGCCAAAGGGCCAGATAGAAAAGGCAAGTCACAGACAGAAAAGCGACATCAGCGGAAACGGTTTCGTACAGTTAGCACAAGACCACAGAGACAAAGGTCTTTACAGTTCTGAGAGAAAAGGCCTTCAGTGACTGGAGTCCCCACGTGGCCAAATTATCTCTTTCAGCGCAAAGCTAGAATAACATTTTTAGATATTTTATACAATATGGTGGAGACTGAAATCAAGAAAAACAGTGGGCGGGAGATACCACAGCCAGAGCCAAAGGTCAGACCCCGGGAAAGGGGATTGACAGGCCAGAAGGCTGTGACCTCAAGAAAGCCGCCCTCCCTCCCTCCCCCACAGCAGGCCTACACAGCAGCTGCTTGGTGCCTGGGTGGCCTGCTGGTGGAGGGGCAGGAGCAGAAGTAGGGCGAATAACCCAGGCTTGCAGAGTTGGGCAGCTGTGGCTCTGTAGGTACACGGTAACTCCCATGGAGCCAGCCTACACACCTCCCCCAATCTACACAGCCATTATGTTAGAGATTAAAAAACAAAAAACAAACAAACATGACATTTACTGAGAAGGTGGTAGGATATTTCTTGTGTGTGAATAGCTTAAAAGAGCTAAATTGCAGCTACATTTATCATAAATTGCTCATTTAATAACTCAAAATTGAAAAATCAAAAAGAGCAAAAGAAATCTCACAGAGAAATATGGAGGTAAAGAAAAGAAACATTAAAGTACCTGCACTCAAGAAACAGATGCGGGATCTTAAGGGGGAAATAGTAATTATTTTCACATTCATATTCAGCCTGGATTTAAAATGAAATCTTGTATTGAGGTAAAAGGGAAGAATGCAAACACAGGGACACCGAACACAAGTGTACTGACTCCCTACCAATAAAGCATCCATGAAAAGTACCCAAGCCTTGACCCTGCTGCAGCCAAAGAACAGGACAGCAGCAGCAAGAATCACGGCGGGTCTTGACTAATGAGGGCTACGGAAGCCCAAGTGAAAACATCTAAATCTGGAACAGCGAATGCTTAGAAGGACACTGGCACACCATGGAGTGGGCGTGCACCCATGTGTGTGTGAATGTGTGTGTGTGTGCCTGTATGTCTGTGCATGTGTGAATGTGTGTGTCTGTGCATGTATGAATGTGTGTGTGCCTGTATGCCTCTCTCTGTGTGTGAATCTATGTGTGTGCCTGTATGTCTGTGCATGTGTGAATGTGTGTGTGTGCCTGTATGTCTCTGTGTGTGTGTGCCTGTGTGCCTGTGTGTGTGTGTGTGTGTGTAAAACTGCCTAAAAGCAAGCCTAACATCAGTTACTCACCATGCCCGGCATTTGATAAAAAGCAGCAGATATACAAACAAGAAGACACGACGCACAATACAAGAAAAATCATTTAAATTACCTACGTGCGGCAAAGGTGGCAGAGCCTGTAGACAAGGACAGTAGAGTGACGTGTTCTTTGTATGTTCAAAGGTAGGCAAAGGAATTAGCATATTAAAGACAGGTATAAAAACCCAATGAAAAGTCAGATTAAGTTAAAATGAAAACTACAATATTTGAGAAGAAAAATATACCAGCTGGGGAGACGGCAGCAGGTCTGACGGCAGAAGGGTTAGTGCTGCATCAACAACAGACACTATGCAAAGTGCGCCACAGAGAAAAGGCTGTTAGGATATAGAGAGAGGAGGGGAGGGAGCAGTGGCCATAGCAGGAGGCGCTCAGAGTAGGGGGGACAATGTCAGTAATGCCAAGAAGGAGAACTATGGTAGAAAATAATGGTTCCTTTCCCCTAACTTTATTACAACAACAGCCCACCGATCCGAAGAGTAGCCACATAAGCCCCCAGGCAAGAAAGGGCCACAGAGAACAACCCGGTCAAACAGAGGGACAGCAGCCTCCTGCTTGCCTTCTACTTGGGAACAATACCAGGCAGCAGACAGTCCCAGCAATATATTTATGTCATGAAAGAAAAAGTCAGAAATAGATCAATATATAATGGCAAATTGATTTTTCACACCAATGTAAACATTTGAGAATAAATGGTAACTTTTCAATAAAGTCTCCTATGGTCCTGGGCCAATTGGATGAAGTCAGAATTAAAGTGCAGAAAAAGAAAAAAAAGAAGAAAAAAACCCCACCTTGAACAATTCCTCATACAGATGAAACATTGGCCACAAACACACCGTACCGTAAAGGTAAAACCCTGAACTAGACACCTTCTGTAAGAAAACCATGGAGAAATCATATACTCTTTGGGTTAGCAAATACTTTCTAGACATGACTCTAAAATCACAATCCATGAAGGAAAAAGAAAGTCAGCAACTAGGCTGCTACTGATTCAGAGTTTGGTCTCTGGAGTTGGTGCTAAAAGAATATTGGAAGCAACTTAAAAGGTGTCAGGAACTCAGAACTCAGCAGCCAGTAAAGAAATGGGCAGACAAAGATATGCATTTATATTGCTATATTAGCTTATACGTATTATATCCTATATACGTTAAACAAATGGAAAAATACTAAGCCCCATCAATTACAACAAAAACGAACCAAAGCTGTGAGCTAACCGTTATACAACACACCTGTATAAAAACAGCGTAAGGCCGGAAGTGGTGGCGCACGCCTTTAATCCCAGCACTCAGGAGGCAGAGGCAGGTGGATGTCTGTGAGTTCGAGGCCAGCCTGGTCTACAAAGTGAGTCCAGGACAGCCAAGGCTACGCAGAGAAACCCTGTCTCGAAAAACCAAATGAATAAATAAATAGAAATAAAAACAGCATGGTTAAAAACCAAACCTCAGTCTTTGACCTGAAAGCGCCGGCAGGCACCAGTCAGGCGGGCAATGGACCATTACCGGCAGTGGGAATGTATAATGGCCCAACTGCCTTGAACACACGTCCCATCAAGGCCAGTGATCCCAGCTCAGATTACGAATTCAAATCTGTATGTGCACGCTCAGAGGGGCTTTGTCATAAGCACTGTAACTGTCACTCAATTGCAAGACAGATAACCACATCCCAGCTAATCTAATGGGGTTCACTCAGTAGTAAAGAGACACGAGCTACCACTAACAGCATGAGTGAATCTCAGATAGGATGCAGTGAGTGCAAGAGGCCAAATGGGAAAGGCTGCAAAGCACAGGGCCCCATTTATATGCCATCCCAGGGAAGGCAAAACAGCAGGGATGGAAGACAGCTCCAAAGCTGCAGGAGCTTTGCGGGAGGGGAGGGAAGGTAGTAAGAGGACTCCATTCAAAGGATGCCTGTAAGTGGGAGCACCCTCAAAGCCTCGAGGTAATAGTATTCAAAGGGTTAACTGCCCCCGCCTCCCTTCCCCCACCCATGCTCCATGAGAAGGATCATTCCGAAGCCAAGTTTCTTCATAAACACCTCTCTGCTAAATGGTGGTAGATTATGAAAAATCAGGAGCCACAGATGAAAATGGCACCCCAGATTTAGAAGCGAAATGACATTCCATAAGAAACATCTGAAGCGAAAAGTTGTCCTGATTACGGTTCTATTTCAAGGATTTCATGCACATCGCCTATCAAAAATGAACACTAGTTCTTCTTTGCTTTTTATGCAGCCGTGGAAATAGATGATTTGAGCTTCTCTTACACCTTAAAAATAGCCACTTCAACCTAACATTTCATGATAAATTCCTGAGGGTAACAGTGGGAAGCACTGCAGGGGCCGTGACAGTCAGTCCTGTGGTGTGGTGACCTTAAGATGGACAAACTCAACAGAACTGTTTTATTTACAAAGGTGGAGATAAACTCGAGGGTGGTACCCAGCCTCCGACTGTCACAGCAGTATGGACTCAGGTGAGTCAGTGCATTGGAAAGGTAGCACAGTGTTACCCTCAAGTGTTCAGTGAACTTTCCTGCTTTGACAAAGGACATGTGCCTGTGCGATGGCCTCTCTGGACACTGGCTGTGGAGCTTCACCTGGGGGTCACTCTATGAGGCAGCCAAAATTTTAGAGGGAAAACTGGCTTTAGGGACCGTTTACCTTTGATAGACTTATTCTGCAGGTTTAGAAATGGAGGCTAAAGGCATTGTGTGTCCAGACTTAGCCATGCACCTGGAGGACGGCCACAGAAACGGCTTCTCAGCATATTATGCATTAGAAGTGTAGACCAAAAGTCCAGAGGCATGGACAGAGATCTAAAGCGATGGGCAACAGAGCTGGCATGGCAGAGAGAGCAGAAGATGGAGGGCCACTGTCCAGCTCAGGAGAACCTCAGCAGTCATCTAGACCCACCCTCCTTACAGGAGACTGGCAACCCACCCCACAGCCCAAATGTGGCACCCGAGCCTACAGGCTGGTGCCATGGTGTCCAGTCTGGAGAGGTGGCTGACCTTCCCAGCCTTCCATTTGGATGCAGGGCATGCTGGTCACAGATTTCAGTCAGTCCCACTGGCAGCATGCTCAGCAGTCTGTGCAGGTGCTCTCCCGGCACTGGGACAAAGTCCTGGCAGCAAGCAAGGCTCACCGCAGCTGCAGGCTGGCGCATTACAGTGCAGCCATGCCCAAGAAAGATATTCAAAGGGTGATGTCACGGGTCCTCCTTTGGAGAGAACTGTGAGAGAGGTCTGGGGGAGTTCAATAGGCCCAGAGGGAATGACACTTTGTCTCTAAGGTGGTGACCAGGAGCAAAGGAAGACCAGCTGTGGGAGCGGCTCCCCGTGATAAGCCTTGTGGTATCCAAGCACTCCTGTGGATCCTGGTGCACAGCAGAGTGCCCTCCACTCTCCTTAAGCATCGTCTGTATGTGATCCTGACCTTGTTATCGTCTCCACTAGTGACAATTCAGTAAGGGACAGGGGACAACAGCACTGGCCATGAAGAGGGAGCTCACTTTCAACACTCACACTCGCTGCCGGTGCTGGCGGGGTGATTCAGCAGTCAGGGCGCTCACCACCACACAATGCAGGCCTGACCATGTGAGGATGAAAGGAGAGAACTCACTCTGTAAAGCTGACCTCTGATTTCCACACATGCACGCACTCACTCACATAATCACACACACACACACACCACACACACACACACACACACACACAAAATGATTTTGAAAATAAAATGTGCTAACTTTTTTTTTTTTAAAGGACTAATAATACATTTTGACTAGCAGGATACAAACTAAAATTTTTAAAAATTCTCTTTGGGTACTCTTTCATTTATTTATTCATCCTTATTAAACAAGAACTGTGAAAGGCCAGGAAGTAAAGTTATAAAGATGAATGAGTCAGAGTCCCCACTTCAGTGACTCCAGAGGGGATGTGTGTGTGTGTGTGAGTGTGTGTATGTGTGAGTGTGTGTGAGTGTGAGTGTGTGTACGTGTGAGTGTGTGTGAGTGTGTGTACGTGTGAGTGTGTACGTGTGAGTGTGTGTACGTGTGAGTGTGTGTACGTGTGAGTGTATGTGTGAGTGTGTGTGTGAGTGTGTGTGGTCTCATAAGAATACAAATACATGATGATGGTTCAGAGAAAGAAGCTAAGGGGCGTCTCTGAGAGCGGAAGATCCCCTCTGGACCTTGAAAAACAAGGAATTTACGTGGTACAAGGGGAGAACATCTGTGAGAGAGGAATGACCAGGCAAATGCCTGGGTCTCCAAGCGGCCATGCCAAGCCTCTATGCCTCTCAGGAGCTGAGAGGGGGGCCGCACAGTAGAAAGATGGAGGCTGTGGCAGAGGGCTTGAAACAAGCCGGGGCTAGGCAGGCTAAAGGGAGCCGGGGATTCCTGGCAGCTGTGGTGTGTATTTCAGTAAGGTCATTGATGCACAAGTCTCCAGGAGAAGAGGTAGAAACGAAGAAAGACTACAAAGGGAGGGGCGATAAACGACTCTCTGCTTCCCAGGGTGTGGAAATGTGTGGAAGGTGATGTCATTGTTAACTGATCAGATGCTACAACTGGTGAAAGAAACTGGTTTTGGAAAACGATGGCGATTGGCTGGACCCAGCAGCCACTGGGAAATAAGGCCTGCAACTCAGGAGAGAGTAGGCATAAGAAAAATGTTTGAAGCCGTCAGGTGGCAAAAATACCTCTATTTATGGGTGAAATCACCTCAGGGCTCTACATGAGAAACAGACAGCAGAGCTGAGTTGAGTAGCACAAGGGCAGCCATTTGTCAGACACCCGAGCCTTCTAGGGGTCTGACAGAAGGTGGCGAGGTATAAGCCATTCCCCCTCCCCCCAAGATCCTGGCATAGGACAGTAGCCTTTTGAACAAGGAGACCAAAGTGATAGAGATGACCCAACAGTGGAGGGCAAGGAAGAAAGAGACAAGTCAAATTTACAATGCCTAGTGGCCCAAGGGTTCTTCAGGAAGCCCCCAAATGTGTCCTGTGAGAGAGCCCCTAACAAGTGAATGGCCAGTCCGTCAGGCAGAGGCAGACAGACACCGTCCCAATCAACAATGCAGAGAATGTTGTGACATGGCACAGGCATGCCCCACCTCCGCTCTCCCCTGCCACCTGCATGCTAGCTGGCACTACCTGAGGAGACGGCGGAGGGAAGTGCAAGAGCCAAATAGGGCCCACTGGGCCCAGGATCCAGATGGTTCTTTTCCTCTACGGGGAACAGTAGATGAGGGGTGCTTCGCTGCAGCCTCCTTCTAAAGAGAGCATTTTGCAACGACAAGAACTGAGTCGCTGCTTTTTGAAAACACTAATTGACAATTAAAATGGCCAAAACCTATTGAGAAGTGATGGAAATGGTTTGACAGGCTGGTAAAGAAGCCTGCCACCACTGAGAAAGAGCCATTCAACAGGCCCAATCAGCAGGAGTTCTCAGAAGAAATCAGACCATGAATGACCTGAGACAAAGTAAACACCCCCCCCCCCACCCCCGGAGTGATACAGAACAGTGCAGCAGAAACCACCTCATGGAGCTCCCTGGGGCTCAGCCTGGCCTTGTCTATGGGACCTGTGCCCCAAGAAAACAAGTGTGACCCACTGTGATGGGACTACAAGGTCACCAAGGGCTTCCTGGAAGTGCTAGAGGCCATGTCAGGAGGGACAAGGGCAGGTAGGTCCTGCTTGCTCTGTCCCAAACATCTGGACACAAGCACAGCCTGTGCTGGCCTCAAGGAGAGCTGTGCATCCATGACGCTAAGAAGTTTTATGCTTCTGTGAGTGTCTTAAGGGGCAAAATAGAGCTGTTAAAATAACGAACAGAATCAGAAGCCTTACAGAAGTAAACAGACTTGAAGCAGCCTGATTCTACTGCCAAGGGGAGGGGCTCCCCAAAGACAGTGTGTGGTTATCATCAGAATATCTGCCGCATAGTCGTGCCCCCCAGATGCTGAGGCCTCTCAGTAGACTGGTTCTACACACATCACCTCATCCCCACAACTCAACAGGAACAAAAACGGACAGAACTCTGCAGATGGGACTCACACTGCTCCGGGGTTGAAAAGTAACCCTGGCCAACAGATACAAACGGTGGTGTGTGACTCAGCACTGGAGAGACACAGCATGGAGCTGGGATAATCCAGATCAGAGGACAGGGATTTAGTCTTCAAGGAAGAACTCTTGAGCACAGTCTGGAAAGGAATGAGTCTACCATAGAAGACTTTTCACACAGAACAGCTAAGGACATAGGCTGCTCATGCTCAGGGACCTCGCAACAAAGGCATCGTGAGAATGGGCAGGAACCAATGCATGGTACGCAGGCTTCCTTTTGCTCTTTGATCTGGATAATCCAAGGACTGCCCCTTCTTTTAACAGAGGGACGTGCGGCCGGCATCACAAGGTACTTAGGAATTCCTGTGTGCTCTTAATAGCAATGGGTATTATAGACCTCAGTATTACAGACCTCTGTTGCGGCACGGTCTGGTGCTTTGTATTTCATCAATTGCTTGTCCCCCCCCCTGAGATCTTTACTGTTCTCTGTGCACGTGCTCACATATACTGCTGTGTAACCTTGCCTCCAAAATCATGCCAGATTGGCCACTAACACACCTATGCCGGGGCTGGGCAGAAAAGAGGTAGGCAGTGGTATGGTTCGCAGGCTTGGAGGAGAGAAGGATCATGGAAGAGGAGGAGGAGAGAGAGAGGCAAGAGAGGAAGGAGAAGCAGAGCTGCCATGGGCTGAGTGAACTAGAACCACGTGGCTGAGAGGGGCCTGCTTTGAGGACTGAGAGATGGAGAGCGGCAGCCCAGATGGAGAGCATGCGCAAGTGAAGTCGATAGGAGAGTTTTTGATGGAAGTAGCCCAGGTTGGAATGACTAAAGCAAACAGCATGGGGCTGTGAGCTGGGAGATAACAAGGTAGCTCAGAAGGTTTCTATCTGCCTTCCCCAGTGCTTTAAGGCGACTAAAAGTCTAACAGGTGTGTGTTTTATTGATACGACAGTGAGTTAACTAATAACTATGGTTTTAATAATCATATGAATTAATATTAGATATCAATGCACCTGTAATAGACCTCCTGATAGTCTAGACTAGCCTCTTCGAGAATCATTTGGGGTACTTCTTCCAAAAAGCCTTTTCCTGTCCCTAAGTACAAGTAATGTTTCCCAATTGAAGAACCATCTGCCTCAAGCATATGCACTAGCCACATGGGGGCAGCTAAGGTTTGCTAAGTCTTGACTTAGATAATTTCATGAAGCCATGTAGCTCTTATCAGGAGTTCACATGGTTAAGGAGCCGTTAAAGACTACTTCCGACCAACACGTGCGTCTGTTTCCACCTGCACACTACTGAAGTGAAAAAGAGCCCAGCTCTAACTACATAAAGAAAACAAACAAACAAACACGGTAAAACTATCAATTCTGACAGTTTTCAGGGGTGAGGGTGTGGCAAACAATCAAATGGAAGCCTTTGCAAGCGGTCAGGTGAGCGAGAGGACGGCTGACTGAGAAACAGAGGCACTGGAGAGAACACGTAGACTAGGACTGACAGGTAGATGGCCGTGAATAAAGACATCAATCTGAAGTAGCCTTTTCCACCATCAGAAAAATAATTATCTACAGAAAGACTACAGATTGCCGATCATGATTCTGTTCGAGCTAGTGGTGGCTGATTCATAGGTTTTTTTGTTTTTTGTTTTTTTTTTAATTATGTAGACAGTATGCACCAGATCTCATTATAAATGGTTGTGAGCTACCTTGTGGTTGCTGAGAATTGAACTCAGGACCTCTGGAAGAGTAGTCAGTGCTCTTAACCAGTGAACCATCTTTCCAGCCCTGATTCATAGTTTTCATAACCTTCAGCTATAGGGTGAAAGAGAGCTAAGAAAAAGGCCAGAGCTCCCACCCGTGATACGGAAGTTAGCTAAGGAAAGCAGTTACATGCCTCTAAAAAGCTTCCGAGGCCTCCATTGGGTTCATTTCATAACAGACATTCACGACACAATACTGGCCCTCATGACCTTTGGTTAGACTGACCCTCTACCGCAATGACCATCCGCATGGTTGACCATGACAATAAACAAAGTGCTACACAACGCGAACCGCATGCAATATCAAGACGAGCTCACTATTCGCATCTACGCAGTACACTTGGGTGGTACACTTGGGGCATTCACCTACATGATTGTGTAAAGTTCTTGATACAGGTCCTATGTCCACGTCAAAAGGAGCACATGAAATCTAGAGGTCCCTCAAAGAGCATGCTTTCACGTGTACACACACACACACGTACCACAAACACCACTCCTAAAACCTAAAGAGAGGAAAGTAAGAAGGGAAAGAATACAATGTCAGATTCATCCAGCTGGTGAATGCTCCTAGAAATGAAATGCACCTGTTTATCTGAGAAAAGTGCAATGTTGTAAGGTAAAGCATAATTTTAGCTGCACTTAGAAATTTAAACATTTATATCAGAGATCTTTTAAGCAGACATGGCAGCCAACACACACCTTTAACCTCAGTACTCAGGAGGCTGAAACAGGAGGGTAGCCATTAAAAGTTGAAACCAGCCTGGGCAACATAGTGAACTCAAGGCCAGCCTGAGATACATGACGAGGGGGTGCAGGGTGTGGGGGGGGGTGGGGGAGGAAGGGGGGAGGAAGGGGGGAGGAAGGGAGAGATCACTTAGCAATATTTTAGTCTGCTCTCATCTGAATTATTCTGAACCCTAACTGTAAAACAAAACTAAAGTTGACCATCTGCTCCATCGTCTAAGCAGAAGAGCGGAGCTGCAGTGCTGTGCTGGCTGCACCAGGCTCTGAGTTTAACGTGGAAGCGACCATCCTAAGCCTTGGAGCTGGGGCGGTGCAAAACACCATCAAATTACTGCTGAATCTTACTATGAGGAGACTGTCCTCTTGGGATGGCATTTTGTAACAGCCACTCTGACGTGTGGCTTTTGATTAGAGGACACCAGGAATTTTACACGACCATACCCAAGGCCACATAAAAATCTCTTCAGCATGGGGGCTGAAAGTGTCAAGAGTTTTAGAAACGCTGTCAGGGCCTTTCCTTTCCCAACACAGGCCAGGGTATCGTGCAGCACAAGTCCAACCACACTTAAAAGCAAGCTCCGCCACACGGAGTCCCTGCCAGGGCCCGCTGCCGCCTCCGCAGCCTCACCTCAGCCTGCTGGCTTGGAGCCCCACTCGCCTCTGTACAATCTCAGGACCACCTGCCGCCTCCACCCCATGACGACAATACCCCTGGCATTTCACTCTCCCCTTTTGTGTGTTTTTTATACCAACCACCAGAGCCTGCAGCCATTCTGAGCTGGTGCTGGCTTTTTGTTTGCCCAGTGCTCTGGTTACAAAGCTTCTCTCAAGAGTGGTTGGTCTCTACTCAGTTTTGTGCCTCCGCTGCCTTGTTTTTATAGTGTGAACAGTAACACCCAACAGACTACAGCACCAAGACAGGAACACAGGGATCATCTCCCCGAACCACGTAGGTGTAAGTGAGCGTTCTCCTTACCCTAAAGCCTTTGTCATGAGCTCCTGCCTTCCCCACGCACAAGACCTTGGCAGACTTGGCAGGAAGTTCTGGTCCCTTAACTCAGAGACGCAGTCTCTTGTCTAATGAGACTCGGTGTGGAGGGCTACGGCAGGGGTACAGCCAACTTGGTGGTTCTCAACTTTGGCTGAACTGTGGAATCAAGCAGGAGGCTTTTGTGGAAGACAGATGCTCATGGCTGCCTCATTTGCCAATTTCAGAGACTGGTGTGGAGTCGCGTTCCCAGGTAATTTCAATGTGGAGCCAGGCCAAACAGCCTCCAACTGCAGCTCCGGGCCGGTAGGTAAGCCAGCCGTACATAGGGAAGGGTTCTACCCACAGGAGCCACCTGGGGCTCTGAAAATCAAAAAGGCCCTATGCACAGCAGTTCTCTGAAACTCCAAGTCCCGTTGAGGCATTGGTGAGGCAGTTGCCTCTGTCCTGACAGTCAGCAGTGGACAGGCATCTCATGTTGCTACTCTGTGATCAGAGGGCTCTGCCAGGGCCCATCTTGAGAAGCAAAGGTTAGCAGGACCTCCCTGGGGCCCAAGAAGAAAAGCAATCACAAGTCAGGGACCCTGAATTCAAGCCGCACAGCAGAAGTGACAGCCCGGAGGGCAGCTGTGGCAGTGAGAAGGCTTGGCACAGGCGGTGATATCTCCAGGGAAAGGCAGCCTCACCATCCTTACATGAGAGCAGAAAGGACCAATGGACAACAACAGCTCTGGGGCTGGACAGTCCTGTGCCTGAGGGAAGCAGGCAGTTCACCCCTGAACCGCCCACCTGCTGCGAATTCCTGACGCAGAGGCACAGATTAGGGGCTAAGAATGCTGCTTTAACTTTCAAGACTTACAAAGGCAGGTCTATCAGCGTGCAGATCCCGTTGCCTTGCTTGTCTCTCCCATTCCCTTCACACTTGGGAGATACCTCAAAGCTACAACTTGCCACAACAGGGGGTAGGAACTGGGGCGGGGGTACTGTCCTGCCCAGCCCGAATACAACAAAGCGAAGGGAGACTAGCAGAGGCCCCCACAAGCAGAGGAGGGAAGCTTCAAAAGTGAAAGTAGTTCTGATGGGCGCTACAAGCCCAGTGCAGGCTCTGCACCAGCATGACTCAGGAAAGAAAAAAAATCCTCACGGTCACCTGTGCCTCTTCCCCACCCACTGCACGCACCTGCAAGCCTCCAATTTCCAACCTTTGTCTCCACACGAACGCTAACCCTTCTCCCCATCACACAGGGCTCCCTTTACTGATTTTGGTACAAAAGCTTCACTGTTTTACTTTTTAGTCTCTCTAATTTTGCTTCTGCGTTTTCCCACTGTTAGGCGATCTTAGTTTTCTAGCCTGTTTGTCTTTTCCCCTTCACAGGGTCTTCTCTTCCCCCCCCTTCCCGCCTCCCTTTCTTTACTGCACTTCTTTTTCACTCACGGTCATCATCAATCTGGTTACCCTGGACATTTTTCTACCTTCACAGCCCCGTCTGTGTTGGTTTTGTGCCCTTCTGTTCTATAGCCATTGGTAATGATTAGTGGCTTGTAATCGCTCCCCAGAACACTCTATCTTGCTCAGTTTGGTGCCATTACAGCAGCCTGTTTGCTCCTCTCTAGGTGGCACTGGGAATTCACTCTCAAGAGTAAACGGTTCATAGGAAGAGCCCCAAACAACACGGAATGTTATCTGTACTAGCAGATGTACAAACCACACAACAGGAGCTCACACGGCACAAAGAGGCACAGAAACGCGAGTCCTCTAAGGCAGCTAACCTCCGACTCCAGAGACACAGAAATGGGTGAAATGTATGAGGTCAGAGATCTCTAGATTTTATTTGTAAAAATGAGGAATAAATGAGATGAATCAAGTAAAATAGCAGAACAAACGAGAAAAAAACAGCAGTGTATGGAGTTAAAAAGTCAGCAAAATGAAACAAACTCAGCTAAATAACAGGCATTCTGAGGGACAGAAAAAGAAATGGTGGAATGAAAAGCTCAATAAATCCAATAAGAACCAACAGAAAAGACCTGGAGGAGGAGAATGAGTCCGGACGGCACTCATTCATCAACAACGAAGACGGGCAGGAGCGCAAGGTCCGAGAACCCTGATGAGGCCAGGAAGACGCCTCCGAGACTCCATGGCACAGAGCCACAAGCTGGGAGACAAACCGAAGCAGACGTCCAGACAATAAAATTAAAGGCATTTCTGAAATCTGCAAAAAGAAATGTGCATCCCAGCCGAGAGCAATTTAGAATCCTAAATAGACATGACCAAAGATGAGCCTCTCCACCACACACTACTCAAGATGCCAAATGCACAAAATTAGGAAACAGTGTTAAAAACACTTAAAGGACCCAGAAAGATAGACATGGCATATTCTCACTTATAACTGGACACTACTAGCCCAACAGGAATGTCCCCTGAAAGTCTTCACTTAGCAGGAGACTGGGATAGATGCTGGGACTTCCTACTAGGACTCCAGGTGAGAGAGGTACAGGAGAATGGGGAAATAGAAGGATCCAGAGGGTCCTAGAAACCTACAAGAAGACCATCAAGGCTGGCGGATCTGGACCCAGGAGGGCCTGCACAAACTGCTGTACCAACCAAGGACAATGCATGCAGTGAACCTAGATCCCCTACTCAGATCTAGCCAATGGACAGCTCATTCTCCATGGCTGTGTGGAGAGTAGGGACTGACTCTGACATGAACTCTGGCGCCCCCTATTTGACCACTTCCCCTTGGTGGGGAGGCCTGGTGGCACTCAGAGGAAGGGGAAGCAGGCTACCAGGATGAGACCTGATAGGCTGTGATCATATGGTGGGGGAGGAGATCTCCTTTTGTCACAGACTTAGGGGAGGAGAACAGGGTGAAAGAGGGAGGGAGGAAGGAATGGGAAGATATAAGGAAGGGAATAAAATTGACATGTAATCTGAATAAATTACTTTAAAAAATTTTAAAAACACTGAAGGAAAAAAATCACATCAACTCACTTGGGAAAACAAAGCATTAAAAGCCAGCAAAGTATGGAGCTGTGTTTCAAGTTCTGAAAACAAATAACTTTCAGGGAAAATTGTTGTCGCTTTTAAAATTGAGGGAGAAATAATGTCATTCCGAGACAAGAATAAACTAAGGCAGTTCAAGACCACCAGGCCAGCACTACAGAACATTAAGGAACATTATAGAGAGAGGAGGAAGACTGTGTGTGTGTGTGTGTGTGTGACATGCACATGAGTCTACAGATAAGCATGCATACCTGTGTACATGCAAAGACAAGAGTGAGCATCCTCCCATATTGCTGCTTTGAGCAAGGTCTTCCAGTGAACTGAAAGTTCACCATTTTGGCTAGGGTGGCTGGCTGGCCAGTGAACTCCCAAGAATCACCTGTCTCTGCACCTAATGCGGGGATTACAGGCAAACACAGCCATACTTGGCTTTTTGTGCTGGGGGAATTCGGAAAGGCAGTCTTAACCAAGAGAACACAAGAAAGAACAAGCGTTATAAACTTTTGTTTATAACATTTAATAACACACTTAATGTGACTAGCGAAGGAAGAGAAGAAGACTTAATACTCCAGCCAACCAGAGAAACAACGAAATTCAAGGAACTAGCAAACCTCTCCCCATAACATTCCCAAACTGTAAATTGAAAAATGGAACTTAGGAGACTGGACACAATCCAACTACTTGCTGCCTCACAGGAAAGGCATTCCTGGACAAAGAGTCAAAGTATGGAGTCAGTTTGCCAAGCAAACGAAGGCCTAAGCAAATAATTCAGTGTAGCTATTTGGATACTTTAAAAAGTAAGCTTCTGGACAAAACTAGAAACAAAGGAGGCAGCTTCACTAGTGGATACAAAGGGCAGACGGTCCTGATACAGCAGTAACAGACGTCTTCAACACTCCATTCTCATCAACAGGCCACCCGGACTAAGGCCAATGACGAGACTCAATCTTAGCTACAGCGTCCATGTACTTAGCGGAATGTTCCACCCAAGGGCTTCTGTAATGTAGAAAGGGAAGGAATGTTACCAAGCTGGTTCTCTGAAACCACCGCTATTCTGCTATCAAGCCCAGATAAGGACACACAGACAGAGACGAGAGAGAGAGAGAGAGAGAGAGAGAGAGAGAGAGAGAGAGAGAGAGAGAGAAGAGAGAAGAGAGAAAGAGAGAAGAGAGAAGAGAGAAGAGAGAAGAGAGAAGAGAGAAGAGAGAAGAGAGAAGAGAGAAGAGAGAAGAGAGAAGAGAGAAGAGAGAAGAGAGAAGAGAGAAGAGAGAAGAGAGAAGAGAGAAGAGAGAAGAGAGGGGGAGGGGCCACCACCACCTCCATCAACAATTATATACCAATAATCCAGATGAATAATGACACACAAAACTCAGTAAAGTGCCTGTAAACCAATTTCCCTAAACAGTAAGATCATGCATGCCACACCCAGGGTGATTTCATTCTGGGGGTGCAAAGACCCACACATGCAAATCAATGAAGCACAAAAATGGGCCACTTCCTCGGTGGGAAGGACAGCGCTTTGTCCTTTCTGGAGAGGACACTTATTCTGGTTATGGATTCGCCTTTCCTGCACGGAATGCTTCTGTCAGACCACCATCTGTGGACGTACAGAATGCCTTAACCTCGTGGTATTCCACACAGTACTGCTTCTAGCCAAAGAACTCACTCCACAATCAGAAGTGCGACAGTGACCCATGGTCTCGGAATCCACTGGCCTGACTGGATTCCCCACCATCCTGGTGCAGCTGGCCTGACAGAAAGATGAAAGGCCCTTGGAAGACAAAGGTGTAGCACCAATTAGGTGGGGGCAGGTACAACTAACTAATTTTTGACAAAGTTGTCAAAAAGCATATATTGAAGAAAGGACAGAGTTTTTAACAGAAGATTTTACTTCCGGGAAAACCAGATGTCCACAAGTAAAAGAAGTAAATCAGTATCTCTAACCCCGTGCAAAACATCAATTCAAAAATCAGTATATGACATCAATGTGTGACTTGAAACTCTTGATTCTGTTAGACAAAAACACAGTGAACATACTTCAGGATACAAGACCAGGCAAGGACTTTCCAAAATTTGCTTTGTGGAATTGTACGAAGTTAAAAGATTTCTACACAACAAAGGGCACGATCATAAAATTGGCTTTCGTTGATGTTTTCTGTTCCTGACAAAAACGTAATTTTACTTGACATTCTTTTTCTTAACCTCACCTGGCAAGTCCTGCTACCACCCTGACACAGCCTTTCACAGCAAGGCTTCTAGACCAACACAGCCATGCCATCCCATGCTCTTCAGGCAGATGCAGGGAAAACCCCACGCATTCTCGCAGCCTGGTTCTCTGCAAGCCCTACAGTGACTGTGGGCGACCTACACGACACGCCTCCAGTCTGAAGCCTGGGACCCACAGCCTGTAACAAGCTGCCTCCAGCAACAACAATGCATCTGAAAAAAAAAAAAAAAATCCTTCATAAAAACAAGAGGTAAGTGAATCTTAAGCTATTTTAAGATAACAAAAACACTTAGGTTGTAGCCTAATTCATTGAGCCCTCTTAATAAGATAGTAACATTTTTTGGAAGCAAATGTTCAGATGTCCTCTTTCAGATGAGCTGCATCTTTAGATAGCATGTTCTAAACACAGCTATGCTCCTGCTTCTGATCTCTCCGAGTTAGTTTCAGAGTATATAGTCCCACCAAGTTCTGCATTAAGGCCTTGAGGTTTTAGGGTAAGTCTAAAAGGGTAACTATATTATATATAATGTACTATGCCAGTGGGACAATTACTTCAAAGCATATAATACCTGGCCAAAAGGAAAATGTATACATTTTATAGCTACAAGATAGGAAAGCTACTCATATATTCTAAGCACTTTTACCTACCACATCTACATAGCTAGCCACGACAACATTAAGAAAGTTCTGCTACTGGGGAGAGCTGAGAAGAGAGGCTTAAGTGTCCACGGTCTGGTGTCCACTCAGGCAAAACTTAGCTCATCTGTACTTGGTAACTACTGCAGCTATGATGTACAATCCACACCACAGCCAGGGTTCGGACATTACAGAGGCCCAGGAAAGCACGGGATTGCCTTGAATCAGTACTGTAGCTACTGCTCTCTCTCTGCGCTCTTGTAAAAGAACAAACTATTAATGAACACTAGTGTGAAAATGAGCCACCAAGTGCTCTGGCCCAGGAGACAGAAGACTTAACCAGTGCCGTGTCACCAGAAACAAAAACGGCTTTGAACAGCTGATGGCTGGTCAGCCAAGGCCAGGATGAGCCACACCCCTGTGCTCAAGAGCATTTCCTCCATATAAACTATTTACAGTCTAGAGGCTGGAGGAGTACAGGAAAGATCCCGCAACACTGCTTTAGATTAGACCTTACATCTAACGGTGCTTCTCCAGAGGCCATGGCGTGCCACTTTGCCACGTGCCCTGTGATGAAGAAAACTCAAGGTTTCATAGCTCTATCATCCACCCCCCCCCCCAAACAACCAATGTCACAGAGCCCTTGAGAAAAGGCAGGGTTGGCCTGCCACCATGTGCTACATAATTTTGCAGAAAGCAGTCTTGTTCTGACATACCAAAAACCAGCGCCTGACGTGATGCCCTGCACCATTAATAGGAACACAAATGCAGATTAAAACAAAAACAACAACAAAGGCAAGCTGGTGTCAGGCAGTGTTTAAAAGCATAGGTCTTCACCCTCACCAGGGCCTCTCTAGTCCTTCAATTCCACTCCTACTTACTTTCCGTATTAGGCCTTTGTCTATCTAGTCACTGGTATCTAGAGGGGTCCCTTGTAACAGCTAAGCTACCTTTCACTGCTTAAGACACCCCGAAAGCATGGAATGAGGTTTTGACAGCATTCCATTATAAAAGTTAAACTTTAAAGTTCTGGTAGAGAAAATGTTTAACATTTAACCACATAGAAAAACTTGAGATTTTTGTAGTACCAAGAGCCTGCTGCTGTTCACTGAAGCCAAGGGAATCTACAAACATACAACCCTGCCACCTTGTGGAACACATTCAAAATTACAACCTCTGAGCTAAATTTGTTTCTCAAGACAGGGTGTTCTCTGGGCAGCCTTGGCTGTCCTGGAGCTCACTCTGTAGAACAGGCTGACCTGAAACTCAGAGAGCCGCCTGCCTCTGCCTCCAGAGTGCTGCGGTGAAAATTGTGCACCACCACCGCCCAGCTTGGGCCACATTTGTAATATACTAAAAGAAAAAAAAAAAAAAAAACCCAAAAAACAAAAACAAAAAAACAAACCAAAAAAACAGTAATCAAGATGACATGTATTTCGGATATTAACTATTAGTGTAGAAGCTCACTAGCATTCTTCAAATGTATTGTTATTAACGTTTTATTTAATGAACTCATTTGCAGTTGAAACTAAAATGTCTCTTTAAACATGCAGGACTGCTACTGCAGATTGTGAGCTCCAGTGAACTTGGTAACTCCATCTTCTCTGACAGTTGCAACAGCCACCCCACTCGGGCTAAAACAGAACCACAGCAACTTCACCAGCCACCAACAGCCCACGGGACCAATGCTAGACTACGAGAATTGTACAGGATCTTTACTATTTCATAATTAGATTGCAATTAGTCCAAACCCTCCCCAGAATCTAGTCATCATTTTCTTGATATTGAATCATCACAAAATACTTGGGTCTAAAATAAGTAACATAAAAACACACAAGAACAACCACTGACATTTTCAGAGTACCTTGTTGAAGTAATGAGTTCTTTAGAAAACAGGAAATGACGAAGCCGCCTTTAATGAGGATCCGGTTAGCAGCGGCTCCTGTGAGAACACGAGCTACCAGATTACAGAAACGAGGCTGACACCACATCAAGCCATGTGAACTGGATGTAGAGGCCAAGTGGCTGAATGAGGCTCCGTATGACCCAGAGCTCCCTATGCGTCTGTACCAGGCTCTTCCTCAGTTTCCTTTAACAGCCTCCAAGTCCGCCTTGGGGAGGAAGTAATCGTACATCCCTAATGGCACTGACAGGCCCTTAGACAGAGCCAACGTACTTCCTGTTTCTAAGGCTGTTTCCTGTTAGCACACCTAGATCGGATAGACAGCTATGGAGACAAAAATGGGGAATTTGTTCAAACCATTTTTGAAAAGCTAAGGAATTCCATCTTGTGGTGAATATTTTTTTCCCCCTTTCTGTGGGTGATCATTTTCAAGTGTTTTTCTTCGCACTGTTTCTTTACCACAAAACTTGTAGGAGCGGTGTGAAGAGAGATTACATTTTCCCCTGCTCTACAATACCATCTAAAGGAAGTTCTTTAAATTATCAAACTCTGGCCATCTCCTTATCTCATGCCTGGAGAAAAGCTCTTCTCTCTCCCTGGGAGCCAGCACTTCTCACCCTGTGAGTCAGCATTTCTCACCATGAGTCAGCATTTCTCACCCTCCCTCAGCCGCTCACCACCAATGGAATGTCTGGTCTGTCTTCCCCTTACCCATGCGTGCACCCAAACATCTGAGCACTAGCTCCTAAGAACCCTAAGTTACCCTCTGAAGACCTTAAGTACTTCAGAACCAGTCCACATGGAGTTTTATCCACACTGAAGGGGAGGCAAGAAATTCTGTTTTGAGCCATGCACTTTTGGTCTACTTATACCATTCCAGCTCACTTTCCAAAGAAGTTACACATTTCATCGTATGGCTTTGTGAAGAGTTTGCATTTACAGCCCAAATCCTGCAAGTACAGGGAGACTGCCTTTGAAAGATAAAAAGCACAAGACAAAATTTTATCAGGGACCATGAGTATACAAATGACTTCTTCTGACACTCCTTTTCTTTAAACTAAGATGACCAGACAGTCTACTAAGTGACTGTAGGAGAACTCAGGGTATCAGTAATAGGGCTCCACAGCAGCCCAGCAGTGCGTAGAGCTTTCGAGAGCAGCGTGGCCTGGCTCTGAGCCCCGCTGTGCCAACTGGGCATCACGGTCCAAGCTCAGTTACTATCCCAAGCTTCTAGCTCTGATTAAACGACAGAACCCCTCCGCCCAGCTTCTCTTGAGTTTCTCCCTCCCTGCAACAAGATGCATATTCCTCTGTATAAGCATTTTACTCAGTTGTACTGAGATTTAAAACACCCAAAAGGAAAAGATTTCAGTTAAAAAAAATAGACATGTGTGCATCGTTCTCTCTACTGTATACTTTGGATGTATTGATATAAAATGTCAAGGGTTTTATATACACCCTGACATGTATACCCAAGATAATTTTTTTACTCTTCATCCAATGTCTTGGTTAGACGTTTGCTAGAGACTTTTAGAATTTCTTGTATATTCTAAATGTCCCATATTAAGTAAATTCTCATTAAATCTCTAATGAATGTTACTTTAAATTTTTACTTTAATTCATCCACTATTTATCAAACATACTTTTTTGTTTTGTTTTTAAAGACAGAGTTTCTCTATGTAGCCTTGGCTGTCCTGGACTCACTTTGTAGAGCAGGCTGGCCTTGAACTCACATGGATCCACTTGCCTCTACCTCCTGTGTGTGGGGGGATTACAGGCAAGTGCACCACCACGCCCAGCTCAAGCATACTTTATATACACTACAAAGCACAGATTGTGGAGTAGAGTCTAGGAACCTGTCTAAGTATGCCCCGTGAGCAGCGGTTTCCTGACCTGTATCCTCACTTCTGAAAAAAAGATAAAGACATTTGCCTTCTCTCCCTCGTGAGTTATCAGTGGTCCAGATGAGAAAACACTTGTGATATGACTTATAAAACATTAACCGTCAATGCCAGTGATCAGAAGTCATGTTATAAAACAGGAAGGCGCAAAAGCTAGTTAGGGTAAGTTTCACATCACTCATAGTCCTGTGTGTTTAAAATAATTTTCAATCAACCCTTCACTTAAGGGAGATAGATATATGTGAATCACAAGCTCTAGCAGTTATAACAAAAGTGACGTTTTAATATTGTGGGAGCCATGAGGGGACTCGGTGGGCAAGGACACTTGCCACCAACCCTTACAAGCTGAGCCCAAGTCCCAGAGCCAAGATGGTAGAAAGAGAGGACTGACTTCCGACCTCCACATGTGAGCTATGGACACCCATAAATAAGTAATAAAAAAAAGCAACACAGCCAGTTTTTATAAGTATTAAATCCTAGCTGTATATTAAAAATGACAACTGAAATATAAATCACTTTAATATTTAACGAAACAGCTTTTTTCATCGGTCTTTATGTTACTGAGCGGCCATTTTCCCATTGGAAACCAGACACAGTTTAAGACGTATCCATATGTAATGTAAGCTGTACGTTTTACTCAAGCTGATGCTATTTTGTTGTTGCTGTTTTTAAGTCAAGGTCTCATAGGGGTTGTCCTTGAACTCAACATATAGCTTAAGAGGATCTTAAACTACTGACTCTCCTGCCTCGACTTCCTGTTGGCTGGGATAACAACCGCCATGGCTATCCTGATGAATTCTTAATCTGAAGAATTAAGATAAACCACTTTTAGAAGTATAGGTTAGAAATATAGGACCAGGTATGTATGCTTGGCGACATTCAATCCGCTTGAGTGACAGAGACAGCACTCTGTTTTATTACCAGCCCTTGCTATCTCCAGGGAGCTGGTTCTAGCATACCCCACTCTCTAACCCCTATATACGATGCACACACTCTGTGTACAATCTCCCAACTCTGGATTACATAGAGCACACAGTACACTGAAATGACACGTGAGTGACTGGGAGAGAGTCACTTGGGGAAGAGTGACAGGAGTCTGTGTGCCTGCAGCGCTGACACCGGCTGCTTCCTGCAGAGATAGTTTTGAAGGAAACTGGTTGAATCCAAAGAACCCACATGCATACAGAAGATCACCCGTTAACGTATACAATTCTTAAGTTATTAATAGAACCAGCCACCGCTGAACAGTATTCACAAAAAGCATGACCCTCTCCAAACAACTGTACAAGCACCCTGAAATAGTAAGAATGGCTAATATCATTATCCAAATATGGATGAACTAATACTTCCTGGCAAAAAAAGGGCTCACTATAAACCTTTTATGTAAACTCAGTACTTCTATATGAATTTCTCAAAAAAAAAAAAATAGTTAATAAGAGAAAGAAGAAACAAACTTTAAATCATTTCCAGTGTTAATTCAAAAATGGTTTCAATTGGGGTATCAAGTTTAAGGACTAACCATGCTATTCAACTTGATTTTCTTTTCCTTTTCTTCTTCTTTTTAGATAGAGGCTCACTCTGGGTGTGAGGGCGCACTAGGGAGACAGAGGCAGGTGGAGCTTTGTAAATTTGAGGCCAGTCTGGTCTACATAGCAAGGAGAGCTAGACAGTGAGAGACCCTGTCTTTAACAACAACAACAACAACAACAACAACAAAAAAAAAAAAAAAAAAACAAGGAAAGGAGGAAGAGAGGGTCTTACTATCTATCTGGCCTCACTGGCTGGCTGGGAACTCTGGAGAACAAGGGGTCCTCGGTTCCTTTATCCCCCTGCCCCTGCTGCCAAGGTGCTGCGACCACTCACTGGCTTGGACCATCGTGCTAGGGTTTTAAAAAGCATCTCATACAATTTATCTGTCAATCGCAGCAAAAGATTCCTCTTGTCAATCACCACGCAGTCCTCCAAGTAACTTAAAAGTAGCTTTTTGAGATTTCCTAACGAAGAAAAATAAAACAAAATGGCTGAACTGGACCCAATGCCAACCTCCAAGATGGGCAGAAGCCAACTGCCTTACCAGGTAAAAACCAGTGTGGGGGAGGGGACAGCCAACTCCTCCCTTATTAGAGCCACAGTCAGTACTCACAACGGTTTTTTCACTAGATCACAGTGAAGGTTTCATGTGTAGACACAATGGTAGCCGTCCTCCAAGCCTGCCTCTGGCCCCCACTCCCCCTACCCAGGCCCAACTGACACTCCTAGGGGACCAACAAGTAGTTTAGATAAAAGTTCTCAAGTTCCATCTGTCCCTGAAGGCAGTTTCTACTTAAAGGGGAAGCGACCTATTTTATTTATGATGACCCACTATTACAGAAAGAATAAAAATGCTGTGATACATGATACAGTTATCTGGCACATTTCAAGGGTTTAAGGGGCACAGGAGATTGACACGGGGTTTCCTGAAGTTACAACCATTATGACCTCTGTTGACCTTATCAACCCAACCCAAGACCTCGGAGAGTTCAGTGGGGTTCCCCCAGGCGATCAAACATGGTGTATGGTGAAAACTAGCAATAAACAACAAGAAGAGGACTTGGGAATGGAAGGAAGACTTGAAGAGAGAAAGGATAAACGGGAAAGAGGAAGGAGTGAAAGGAAGGAGGAAGGAGTGAAAAGGAAGGAGGAAGGAGTGAAAAGGGAGGAGGAAGGAGTGAAAAGGGAGGAGGAAGGAGTGAAAAGGGAGGAGGAAGGAGTGAAAAGGAAGGAGGAAGGAGTGAAAAGGGAGGAGGAAGGAGTGAAAAGGGAGGAGGAGGGAGAGGAGGGGAAAGGAAGGAGGAAGGAGTGAAAAGGGAGGAGGAAGGAGTGAAAAGGAAGGAGGAAGGAGTGAAAAGGGAGGAGGAGGGAGAGGAGGGGAAAGGAAGGAGGAAGGAGTGAAAAGGAAGGAGGAAGGAGTGAAAAGGGAGGAGGAAGTGAAAAGGGAGGAGGAAGGAGTGAAAAGGGAGGAGGAAGGAGTGAAAAGGAAGGAGGAAGGAGTGAAAGGAAGGAGTGAAAAGGGAGGAGGAAGGAGTGAAAAGGGAGGAGGAGGGAGGAGGGGAAAGGAAGGAGGAAGGAGTGAAAAGGGAGGAGGAAGGAGTGAAAAGGGAGGAGGAAGGAGTGAAAAGGGAGGAGGAAAGAGTGAAAAGGGAGGAGGAAGGAGTGAAAAGGGAGGAAGAGGGAGAGGAGGGAAGGCAGGAAAGAGGGAGAGGAGGGAGGAGGGGAGGGAGGAGGGAGAAGATGAGGAAAGGAAGAAGAGGAGTAGAAATGAGAGAGGAGGGGAGGTAAGAGACAGGGAGGAAGAAGAGAAGAAAGAAAGAGAAGCTAGAAAGGGAAGAAGAAGGGAGCAGGGGTGGAAGAAGGAGGTAAGAGGGGAGGAGGGGAAAAGGAGGGGGGAACAGAAGAGGAGAGGAGAGGAAGATGGAGATGGGGAGAGTTGAGAGGAGGAGAGGAAAAGGGAGGAGGGGGAAGGGAAGGAGGGGGGAGAGAAAAGGACCCAGTGCCCCAATTGAGCAGGTGATGACCTCTGCCCCCAAACATAGACCATGCAGTCACTGAAAATTAATATTCTAACAAAACTTGAGGGCAAAACAGATTTAGGGTTTTCAAGACTCAACTGCAACGTGACCACTGATGCGACAGGCAAGAAGGAGTTATGTCTCTCCAACTTCTCACCTCAGCAATGACAGAAACTGTGCACAACCTGTAAAGCCATGTGCAGAGCATGTCCAGGACAGAAGCTAAGTCAGAAGTATTAGAAAACAGAAGCCTTAGTTCTACATCAGTCAACAAAATAGACATTTGCAACATAGTATATGTAGTTGCCTGCTTAAGTTGACTTTCCTTTTGTTGATTTGTATCTAAAAATTGTCAATATGTAAAAATAATGATCATGTGCTCTCATTTTACCTTTATATTTTAAGTGTGTGTGTGCGCGCGCGTTCACGCACACTGTATGTGCAGGTACGCTCTTCCTGTGTTGTGTCATGGGAAGGTGAGACATCACCATTACATGTCTCCCATCATTCCCCACCGTTCTCTTGAGACTGGGTCACTGGGGCCTGGAGCCCACCATTTTGGATCTGGCAGTCTCCACCGTCCCTTGCCCCAGTACTAAGGTTTCAGATGGGCGCTGCCTCTCCCATCTGTCTCCCCTAGCTTTCACGTGGGTGCTGGAGGCCGAGCCCCAGACCTGGAGCTGGATGCTGTTTTCATTTTGTACCTCCATGCTTCACACGGTGCCTGGAAGTCAGAGGGCTTGAAGAGGAGGAAAAAGGAGAGCGTGGAGAATTGGAGAAGAATCAATGCTATGTTCTTTGAGAAAAAAAAAAAAAAAGTTCTTTACGTAAATGATAAAATAACTTCATCAGACATTGAAAAGTTTGGGACAGAACTTAAAACATGAACCATTTCACTGTTTGGATAGCTAAAACACTGCACTCTTGCAGATAGACGCCAGGCAGTTTCACTTGTTGTTTGTTTGTTGGGTTGGTTGGTTTTGTTTTCTCAAGACAGGGTTTCTCTGTGCAGCCCTAGCTGTCCTGGACTCACTCTGTAGACTGGCCTGGCCTTGAACTCACAGAGATCCGCTTGCCTCGGCCTCCCGAGTGCTGGGACTAAAGGCGTGTGCCACCATGCCCAGCAGGAAGTTTTACTTTCATTTCAAATGTTTTCTACAGAAAAAAATAGATAGGTAACACATTAATGCTACTGACCTTGTTTCAAACATTACCAAAGTATTTAATACATATGGTGTTTATTTCATATTTTTTAGATGGAAAAACCAAGGCATAAGAAGACTAGTACAGTAAAATTCCAAGGCACAAAGGAATCATTTTTGAGCCAGGCTTGAAAAACTGGTAGCCTGATGGGTTATTGAATTTTTTTTTTCATGGCATTTTTAGTGTATAGCAATTCTTTATACAATGAAAATAAGCTAATCTGAGGTAGGAGAATGTGAGTTTGAGGCCAGCCTAGAGTACAGAAGGAGACAGCCCACCAGAGCACTGGAACTGCCAGTGCCGGGGAGGAGGATGGTGTCTGCGACCAGCAATTACCAAGGCCGCTACATGCCCATCCTTTAGACGTTTTTACCCTGAGGAGGTTAGTTAATCTGTAACAGGTAATGGACTTTATGAAGGAAAGCTCCTTAAACAGGAAGGCAAACAACTCCCAACAACTTCAGAAAGTTTCTCAAACTGACCAGACAGATTCACTAGGCTTCTCCCTGCCAGATTATACAATAAAAGCTGAGACACAACCCCCTCACGGGACACCGTCCCTCAGAAGAGCGAACCTGAGCATCAAAGAAGACTCTCAGTCAGGCAAAGCTGCAAAGACTCTGAGACCAGATCAGCTGCCTGGAAGAAGCAGAAACCAGCTCAGCTGCCCGGAAGAGGTTTAGACAGACTGAGGCACCCGGAAAGGAGATTCTCCAACCTGTTGAGTTATCTGCAGGCTATGCGGTGTGCTCCAGGTTCCCAGCTCTGTAAGCTGTCACTCATGCTGGGTGGGCTTTAGTGACTCAGCTGTCCTTGAGTCACTTCTGCCCCTGTAAGTGACCCCTCACCCATATTCCTCTAAGTGACCCCTCTAAAACTCACTGGTTCACCAACTTCAATTCTGGTGGCATCCATACTGTGGCTCCCTATCAGGGTGGGTGAGTGAGTGTGTGAGTGTGCGTGTGCATGTGTGTGTGTGTGTGTGTGTGTGTAGCCTCTCCCCAGGAAAAGTTTTGTCACACAGCCATAAATAAACCTCTCAAATGGAAGCATCAAATCAGTTGCAGCGTATGGATAGAGCTCTCAGAATGCTAATCCTAGGCAGAAGGACAGCAGGTCAATGCCAGGCGTGGTGGCACTCACCTATACTCTCAGCATCCTGGAGGCTAATGTTGGAAGACAGTGAGTTTGAGGTTAGCCTAGGCCACCCAGTGAGACTCTGCTCCACCCTACCCCGCCCCTAAAAACAGAAAAAGACATAAAAGCAAATGGTAGAATCCAAGGGGTCACCAACTGCTAACAGGCCTGAGGAGGGAAGAAGAAAGCAACAGTGCACACAAGCCTGGGAGAGGGCCCAGAGCCAGGAGGAGCAGAAGAAAAGCGTGGACTGCAATGGAGAAGACCCGCAGAAAGTGAGGAGTCAAGACTGCCAAGGTAAGGGAATCAAAGGAATACAGATGACTGTGGAAGCAACGGGGCGCGCGCGCACACACACACACACACACACACACACACACACACACACACACCCCTAACTCACCCTTGACAGTGGGCCCTGACAGACCCAAGTATGGATACCACCAAAATCAAATTTGGTCAATCAATGAGTTTTAGTAGGGTCACTTACAGGAATATGGGTGAGGGGTCACTCACAGGAACAGCAGTGACTCACAGACACAGCACAGAAGATGAAGGAAGGCAAGAGGTGACGCGTTCTTAGTAAGGAAAGCCCAGAGGACACAAGAGGAATTAACTGGCTGCTTCTAATTCCATGTGCAGGTTTAGTTCTTCCATACATCTAGGATACATTTTCATTCATTCATTCACCCTCTCATCCGAACAGGCACGGGCATCTACTCTGCTCAGAAACGACACTGGGTGCCATCTTTCCCCTCACACTCCCAGGGCCCTCTGTTCACAATGGACACTGCAAACGCTCGCAGCCTTGGTCTATAAGGCCTGTAGATGATGTGCAATCGATGAATATTTCTAATAACCAATGAGTAGGTTTATATTACTCATATCCTCCTAGAAAGCCCAACAGAGCGCAGTACGAGAAGGGTGCTGACATGAAGGGTGGTGGGGGGCCAGGGGAGCCCAGCCCGGGGTTAGAAGCACTGTTCCCTGAGCCCCTCTGCAAACTCTCCTGTTTTACTTACTTTGCCGCCCCATGTGCACTACTATCTAGATTGTTATCCAAACACCAACCCTGCGCTGTTCGAATCCTGTATCTCACTCACACTCCTTGTCAGTGTGAAATGTCTTTGTGTTGGCTAGTCAGGGCCATCCTGGTCTACAAAGTGAGTCCAGGACAGCCAACAACAGCAACAACAAAAAGAAATTAAATTCCAAAACTATAAAATACCTGGTATAACTTTAGACACAGCTTTCCCCCATTATACCTATGTACTCAATACTGGGCACACTGGACACCCAGTTAGTAATAAGCAGTACGCTGATGCTCTCGTAATGTTTGCATATAGAATAAAATTATAAATGTGTGAAGAAACATAATATATCAAACATCATGCAGCAAAGCCTGAAGTTAAAAAAAAAAAAAGCTAGAAAAGCTAAGGTGTTTTACATAAATCATACACTAATGTACTGACGTTTGCTTAGCCTGCGAATCTGCGATCACTTCCACAAACCAACATATGTGGAAGGACCCAGAAATCTGCTTAAAATGGGAAGTGGGAAGAGGCAGCACTGCCAAATTAACTCAAGAAGCCTGGGACAGGCTGCTCAACCCCAGTTTTAATGCAATAGTCTTTGTCCTAATGATCACTTGGCGTATTTTAAACCAAGAATGCTACGCGGGAAACTAGCACCATCAGTGTTACAAAGAGATCAGCAAAGTTCCTCGGACGACTGTGAAGCCAGAGCTCCAAGCACAGGCCAACCATGAACAGTCACTGCAGTCAGAGCAGCCAAGCACCCAGACTGCGGATAGCAGCCACTAGATGAGAAGCCCGCAGCAAATAATAAGTCCATCTGGCCTTTCTTCTGAGTAAGTCCTCAGGAAAAAAGCCAGATGTACATGAAAGGGTAATTATTCCTCAGAACAGTAGATGGCGCCAACACACCATGTCCTATCAGACTGGCTCAAATACCCTACAATGAATTTTTTTATGTACAACCCAGGTTACCTAATTAGTTTATGTATGTAATATTTCATAATTTGTATGACATTGCTTTTACTATTCTCAATACATAGGCATTTCATACTTTCATTTCAGCTATTTTTCAAAAATGCATTGCTTTAATACAAAATAAAACTAGGAAATGTTGATAAATAAGAAATACACTCCTGCAAAGCTTGGACTAGAGCAAAATGACCCCTATGCATGAAAAGGCCAGAATGAGACCATTCCTTGTTAACCTAAATTTTTATTTTAAAATGTAATAGAGTAAAATATAAGTGGGAAAAAAAGAGGCTATGAACACAGTAAAGAAAATAAAATCAATAGTATATGAATGCGCTGAAACCTGCTTAGTCTCAATGTCTGAAACTATTCCAGAGTCAATCATAGAAGCGCTGAAATCTTCTTTTAAGCCCAAGGACCTCAATAAGAGTTTCACTTCTATATGAGACTATGCAGAACATGATTTGAGCCACAAACTAGATGACAACAGTCCATTGTCCCCTTCCCCAAGTGACCCATCCTGAGGGCTTCCAAACTGGACGCTAGTAGGGCCTCTGAATGGAGTGGTGGGTGGTCTGTCAACCGGTCTGCAGCAGGAACTGTGCCTAAGCATTTATTTCTTGTTATGTTAGTCTAGGAAGGGTATTGGGTCTGGGGAAGGCAGCTAATGACAAAAATGGCTGAAGCTGTACCTAATAATCATGGTAAACAGGATAAAATATTTATAGCATAAGATAACTATACACAATTCTCAAGTTAATCAATTGTAGGCTGTTGCTTCTCCACAGAATAACAGCACGCTGATAGTACTGGGTGAGGGTTTCCTCGTGTGGAACATTAAGTCAGCAGAGGGCTGCCTGCCATGGGGCATCTGACCTGAAATTACAGAAAACGCCAGTTTGTGTCTTGATAATTACATACACCAACAGGGAGTTTGCTCTCAAAGTCAAATTCTATACAGCAGAAGAAGACGGCTGTTTAGTGAGGAGGCTGCGTGGCTGTGCCCTCTGTGTGTGTGGCTGTGCTCTACCTACAGTAGAGAGAACAGCTGGACGCCACTCGCCACTTGCATGGACTTGACAAGACAGCAGACAGAAAATATGATTCTAAAAGAACAGGAACAGACCACCTTGCTTGTCATCAAGAAAAAACACGGTACACCTTTTCTGAAGAAAAAGAGTGATGCTATAAACAGAATACTAAAATCAACAACAAAGAACCAAAAGAGCCTAACATTGCTCATCTCTCCTCCCCCATCTCCACTCTTGTTTAAACCTTTAGCTCTCAATAGTCTTTTTCATAGAAGCCATCTGAAACCTCACTAGTTGGTAATCTGACTTAAAATGTTTCTTTTTTTAAAAGGGGAGTTTGAACAGAAGTATCCTAAATTAGGAAACGTGATTCCCAGAAGGACATGGAGTTATTAAATGAAAGTCTGCGGGCCCAGGCAGATATTACCCTCCCCAAGAGTTCCTGCTAAGTCAGGTCCCAGAGGCACCCAGAACAACACAGGCTGTTGGCACTGCTTAGCTACCCACCACAGCTGGACACAAACAGCCTTCGGCTGAACGAAGCACCACACACTGGGGTTTCAGAACAAGGGAGTCAATCTTAACTGCCCGGAAAAGTCCCCACTGAGGAGCTTTCTGGTGCGGGAAGGTGCTAGGCTGGCTGCTGGGAGACAAAGGGCATCAGTCCCCGTAATTTCATACCGGACACTCAGGCTACAGCAGTGATCTGTCAGCGGTGGAGCAGTGGCAAGACTGTATTGGGTACCCAACTGCTCTCCTGATGTGCTCTGAGGCCTGTTCCACAGGAGGGAATTCATACCTGACACTACAGACCTAGCTGAAACCCCTACCTAGGGAAATAACAGAATAGGAAGAAACTATTGATGTTTTTTGTTTTGTTGTTTTTCCAAATGGTCACTTTACCAAACTGCCTTCTAAATGTTTATATCCGTAGGCTGGTGCTGCTCCCAACCTTGGTCAGAGAAGCTTCTTACTGCAGGGGGTAGAAACGAATGCACTGACTAACAGGCAACTGCGAGTGCGCGCTGCCGTAAATGGGACATCTGTACCCCGACCGCGGATCCGAGAACACTGCGGAAGAGGGGGCGGAAAGAATGTAAGGGCCAGAGGATGGCGGAGTGTCTCCAGACATGACATGGCTGCTTTACATGCGAATTCACAGTACCAGCAGTCACCTGCACAAGATGATGCCAGTTTGGAAGGCCAGAGCGAAGTGGGAGGGGCTCCTGAGGCCCCGCCCCCAGCTGAGGAGCTACTGATAGCAGCAACTGCGACTGAGGTAAGAGTCACTTTCTCTAGGAGCACCGCCATTGGTAGGAACCCCACATTCTCCAGTGGATCACCACACACTTAGGCACACACCACAGATGGCGCTAGTTGGATTCAATAGTTTTTTTAAATGTATGCTAATTAATTAAAAAGTATGAAGGGAAGGCATGAAATTCAGAGGGCGGTGTGATGGAGGGGTGGTGGGGAGACTTGGAGGGAGGTCGTGAGGGTGGATATGATCTGGAGACGTTGATATGAGCTAGATACACACACACACACACACACACACACACACACACACACACACACACACACACTTTAAGAAAGCTTCAAACAACTTTCCATATGCAGCAGAGGTGGCCATCCTTAAGATTAAAAGCCACTCTGTCCTGACAGGACAGCCAGCATTCACGTGCATACAGAAATTTGGAGTTTCTTCAGTCTTTCTCTGTGCAGCATTTCTACCAGTAACCTGCAAACGTTCCGGAGATGACTGAGTGGTTTTCTTAGTTAAAAACAAACAGAGCCTCAAAGCCATATGTAGTAAATATTAGATTTCTGATTGCTTTTCCTAAGAGACATTTCAAAGGCATGCCACTGGTTCAGAGAGAATAGCTAATGAGGGTAACTTTCAAAGCCGGCGTTGGGGACCTGAGTATTTCTAGAGCTAGAGTGGAATAGATGGGCACGGAATGAAATCTTCCTGCCATCTGATACTTGCTGCAGGAACATCCAAAACATCTCATTAAGAAAAGTAAGCAAGAGCAGGCGAGGTCAAGGACTCCACAAGACAACCTACAGAGTCAACAAACTGGGCTCTTGGGGGCTCACAGAGCTGGAACCACCAACCAAAGGGTACGCATGGGCTGGGGCTGGGCCTGGACCCCCTGCACATCGGTAGCAGATGCACAGCTTGGTCTTCACGTGGATCCCCCAGCACCTGGAGTGGGTCCCTCTCTTACTCTGATTCTAGCTGGGCTGCCTTGCCTGGTCTCTGTAGGAGAGGATGTGCCTAGTCCTGCAGCGACTTAAAGTGCCAGGGCAGGTTGGTACCCATGAGGGACTGCCCCCTTCTCTGATGAGAAGGAAAGGGAGAATGGGGAGAAGAGGGGGTGGGTGGGTGTGTGTGTGTGTGTGTGTGTGTGTGTGTGTGTGTGTGTGTGTAGGGGGAACTAGGAGAAGGAAGGATTGCAACTAAGTTGTAAAGTGAGTAAATAAATAAATCTTTAAAAAAAGAAAAGTAAGCAAACCCAATTACAAAGATATGAGTTAGAAGGAAATAATTTGTATAGAGAAAAATCTTAATTTTTGTATAGATAATGTCAGATGTATAGAATTATTAAGTATAATTTTAAAATTACAAACAATAGTTCATGTAAACTGTGAGGAGTAGCATTAAAATATAAGGGGATTGATTTTGATCTTTCTTTGAAAGTTAGTTTTAGGATAATTTCAAAGCTTTAAAGTAGATAATACAAATAGCAAGAATTACAAGAACATCAATAGAACACAGATCTCTCAAAGCAGAAAATGGGCAAAACAATAGGTAAGTAAGCAAAATAAATAAATAAAACAATAAATCCTGAATCTGTAACAATCAAGCAAGAATTCAGAAAACACAAAAGAGCAGGGCAAATGGAAAGCAAGTAGGTGGAGTTCAGAGCAATAGTCACACAGTGGACCAAACCCACCAGGAAAGGGCCTCAGCCGCCACTATCCAGACTCCACTGCACAGCACTGTCTGTAAGACTAACCAAACTTGAAGGGCATGGAACTGAAGTGTGGAAAGGTGGTACTAACCATGTTAACCTGGAAAGGTTGTACACCTTCAGAGAGGTAAGACAGATCCAGGAAATGGGCTAGGGAAAGAGACCAGGTTCATTGTACCACGGGAACCCTAAGCTTGCAGGCACTGGGACTATATAACGTAGACGCAAACAAGGACAATGTTAAACTGGTTCCATTATTACTGTTAAGTCATTCAGACCACATTAACTGTAATATTAAAGATTTAACAAAGTAACTTAAAGCTTGAGTTAATGCACACACAAAGAAATATCAACCCCAAATTAAACAATGCAAGCCCTTTGCGGGCACCTGGCAAACACTGTTGCATAAAGGCCTCCTGAGCTAAATCATAAAGCTAAACAAATTTCTAAGAATGAGCTCAAAAGATAAGTTTGAGGGCTGAAGAGATAGCTCAGCAGTTAAAAGCATTTGCTACCCTTGCCGAGGACCTGGGTTCAGTTCCCAGCAGGCAGGTGGCAGCTCATGACTGCCTGTAACTTCAGTTCTGGGTAGGATTCTAGTCTCCCCAGGCATCCAGCACATACACACACATATACATATATACAGGTAAAACATATATACACATAAAATAAGTCTTTAAAAAAAACTAAAAGAAATACTTCAAAAAAGTCAAATTTGCAGCTGGGAGTGGTGGCACATCCCTTTAATCCCAACTTTAAGGAGGCAGAGGCAGGTAGGTCTGTGTGAGTTCGAGGTCAGTCTGATCCACATAACAAATTCCAGGCCAGCCAGGGCTACACGAAGAGACCACGTCTCAAAAAAGTTTGCACACTAACATACAATTAATATTTAATTCATTAACAAAATGGTAAACATATTAAAAAACCATATTCATATTTCTAAGTATCTGTGGGTAAAACCACATTACAAATATGCAGACTTAAAACATTTATATTAAAAATTCAGACTTATACATCATGTAATGACTTAAAAGAAATTCTGTAGCCCTTTAAGCACACCCTAAGAAAGAAAACTTGAAGTCTAATGGACTAAAATTTCAACTTAATCTTCTAGAAAAGAAATGAGAACAAAATGCAGAGTGAAGGAAATAAGAAATACTTTTTTAAAATGAGATAAAAATTTTTCAAGTCAAATTTGGCTTCTTGAAAACACTGATACAAGACAGCAGTTAGCAGAGGCTGGCAGAAAAGGACACATAGCCACGATATACTGTGTATGTCCGGAACGTCTCAAGGGGGGCCTGGGAGTGTCTGCACCGAAAGGAGCGGTAAGTGTTTGCCAAGAGAGGTATGCTTACCCTGACCTGAACATTACTCAGTGTGCAGCCACCTGTACCGAGCATCTTTTGGTACCACACAGACAAGTATAATTTTATGTGCCCATTGGAAATTTGGAGACTAGTAAAGGAAGAAAGGCAGGTTTCCCCAAACATCTGAGAAGCAAAAATAAATGCCAGGGGAAATATTCCTATGGAAAGCAAAATATAGATGATTATATAAAGCATAGAACACACAGGACCTACAGTGGGGAGGCTACAGGCCAGTCCTGTTAAACTGCCAAAGGAAAATGACACTGTTATAAAAAACCTTCCAGAGATTTTACACACGTATAAAAACTTGTTTTAACCTAAAACTTATTTTAAGAAGCTAGTAAAACCTTAAACAAATAATAATAATAAAAGCACAGTGTAAGAGAACCATAAACTGGCTCCCTCTTTTAAAAACCAACCAAACAAACAAACAAGACCCAGGGGCCAAGCAAGACTGGCTCAGTGGGACCCTGATGACCTGACCTGAGCTTGATGCCCAGAACCCACATAAAAGTGACGGGGGAACTGATTCCTGCATGTTGCTCTCAGGCCTCCATGAGTGCGCCAAAGAGGGAGTGCTCCATCCCAAGCCTCATATAGAATAGTGGGGAAAAAAAATAGTTAAACTTGTAGGGAATAAAATGCCACGATTGCGCTGGATTTATAGCAACGTTACTAGGGTGGCTCTACATTATAAACTCTATACATTTACCAGATCAACAAAAGAAACAGATGACAAAAGGAACACAACACTTCAAGAAATAAAAATGTAAACCCAAGTATAGCGGTGCCCACCTGTAACCCCCGATTTCAGAAAGCTGAAGAAGAGTTGCTGTGATCCAAGACCGCCTAGGGAGAAGCCTTCTGAGGAGACTGAAGCCAGGCTGGTGAGGAGGCTGGGAAGACACTTCTCACCACTCCTGATGACCCACATAGTGAAGGAGAGAGTGGACTTCCACCAATTGCTCTCTGACCTCCACATGTGCCCCATGATGCATGTGTGCTCGCACACAAAAAAAATGATCATCATCATCATCACCATCTTTAAAAAAAAAAATCAAACAGTAACTAATAAAGCAATAATAAAATTCAATATAATCTTAAGAATAAGCATTAAAGAAAGGGGAGAGTGGAGATGGTGGTCACCAAGAAACTACAGAGCACATTCTTCATAAAGATCAAATATCAGAAGTATTTGTTTCAAAGCTTGTAAGAATACACCCACTATCGTTGTCCCTCTCAATTTTGATATGGCATGTGTCTTTTCATCAGAATGCTATGCAAGTCAGGCTCACAGAACAAACAAGAACAGAAAGAACGAACGATGCACGGGAAAACAAAGCTCCCTCTCAGATCCCCTGAAGCCCATAATTGGAAACAAACTGATATGCAAATATTTATTATAATCAATAAGAAGGCACAACAAGGGGACTGCTGCACTCTATAAACAGCAGCACCCGGTGACGCTGGGCTTTGGAGAGGTCCAGTCTACAAAAAAAGGGAGGGCGTGCTGGGACGCGAGTAAGAGACATGCGCAACTTTACTAACCTCTGTTAAAGACAACCAAATAAATGGTGAACCGAGTCAAACTCACAAATCCCAAAATTAACCCAGAAATTCAGCAGTTTTCCATCAAAGTTTCAAGATGCTTTTATGAAGCATCATATTTACAGGGAGGGCCATCGAGATGACTCACTGGGTAAAGGTGCTTGCCACAAAACCTCAACACCTGAGTTCAATCCTAAGACTTGTAGAGAGAATTAAATACCAAAAACTGTTCTCTAAGCTCTACAAGTGCACTGTGGCGTAAGCACACACGAACATGTCGCGCATGCCCTCTCCCCCCATACATGCAAAGATCACAGTGGCCAAGGCCTCAAGGAAAAAGGTAGACTCAATCTCCCAGGTACAGAAACTCTTAACAAGCAATGCGATACTAAAAACAGAATGAAGAAATCAAGTAATGTATAGATGAATTTATGATGAAGGCAGCAGCAGAAAGAATGCATTGTCCTCCCATTAAAGATGCAGTGACATTGAAGAGAGATTTGTCCCACATCCCAGAGATCATTTCAGGCATAAAAAACTCCTAAAACCAGCAAGGGGGGGTGGGAGTGGGGGAAGACCCAATGGTAAAGGGCCTTCTACAAAATGACACCTGCAAATACGACATCTGCCTCACCTGTCCATCTACCTGTGCTTCACCTCACTGGTGGCACGGAATTTAACTTAAAACCAAGTGAAGTTAGCACTCGGTCACCCACCAACACAGCTAAAACCAGAAATACCACCAAGAGGGTTTACACTTTAAAGAACCACCAAACACCTATACGCACTTAGTAGACAAAAACAGACACAACTACTTTAAAATCCGGCAGTATCTAGCAAAGACGAACACACATTAAATGCCTAGCAAGAAAATAAACAAAAAAAAATCATAAAATATAATGCATTCATACAATGCAGTATATAGTTGTGAAAATAAGCAAACGTTTACTCACCTCAGTAACAAGGAGGAATCTCACAAGCACAACATTCAGCAAGAGAAAGCAGAGAGAACACGCTCCACAGCAGACAAGCTCACGAACGCGTCAAAGCGGACAATCCGTAAGAAATAAGAAAGGGACTTTCACAGGACAAACATGAGTGATTAGTACGCATCCGTAAAAATGACCTTAAGCACAAAACCACACACGTCTAATATTACATGCTCCTCTTTGACAAAACTGAAGTAGCCGGATGATGCCAAATGTTGGCAAAAATAGCAATCAATGGGTTGTTTAATGTTTTACTGGTGAGTGGCAAGTCGGGACAGTCTATGCCAATCACCGTCCTGCAAAGCTGAGAGTGTCTCTCCCGCCATCCTCTACTCTGCTCTGCTGCAAACGCTGCACAGTTATAAACGTGTTCACAGGAGCACTGTACATCTAGGAAAGAAAAGACCTGGCAACACATCACTCCGAGAAGCCGACAGGAGAAAAAATGGACACCCGTGCACTCCTACATTTAAGTCTGTGTATTCAGAGATGGCATCGGGGGCACAAAGACACGAGTGAAAACCGCACAAGATGCTTTGTGTAATCCTGCTCTTATGAAGCTCAACCGCAAGCCAATGGAAGCAGCACACTGTCTAGGAACAAGCACAGATAGTTCAGCTGCTCTGGGGTCTCCTTGGTTATGAAACAGAGTCTAAGCTCTCCCCACCCACCCAGAAGGAAGCAGAAGACTGTGCTACAGGAATGCAACGTTTTCGAAGTCACTATCACGGTTTAGCCAGGGAAAAAGCCACAGGTGGAACAGATGAGAACATTAGCATGACCCAGCCACTACACTCAAAAACTTCCTGTGGCCGTGGCTATACTCTCAAGGACTGCACAAGATTAGACCCCCTCAACACGTCATCATGAGTCCGGGAGGAAGCCATGAGGCCCCACCCCCTCCCTGAAGGATTATTGGAGGAGGGGGCATCATTTTCTTCAGTGGAAGACCATGGACGATGTCCTTATTTACTTCCCACACATGCTTGGGCCAAACCCACTAATTAAACTCTGTGGGACAGACACACACATAAAGACGCCACAGAAGTAGAAGGGGCCTTGCTGAAAAGGAGAGTTTTAGCAGGAGGGGGTGGGGAGATGGCTGGGTGATGAGAAATGACTAGAATTGATTATAGAAACCTCGGAAAATGCCCAACGGTGAACCAAGAATGTAAACAAAGAAAATAAACAAGGCAGGGATGCACAGGAAGAGCTGTGGGAAAGCGCGACACTGAGCACAGAACGGTGAAGCCCACTGTGGTACAAATAAATAATGAGTATAGTACCTTTATCAAAGCCAGACATTTACAAGTATTGTACTAAAGCTTTGTGGGGGAGAGTAAGAGATTATATGGGGAGGGGAGGAGGGGTAGGAGTGGACCATGCTCTATGGAAATGCTCTTTTCCAAAGCATGACAGTATGATGTATCTCCCCTCATTTTGCCTTTATATGTAGCAAGAGATCCGCGGGCTTATACACCTGTGTCACAATGAACTTCCAGTTGACATTTCTTTTTCGGAAGAAACTGTTGAAATCTCTCTTCCCCGTCACCATCTTCAATAAGGCGCCCCATGACTGGGACGAAGTGGACACAGGCTACGTGCTTACTGCCGAGCATGTGTCTTCCGTGAATGATCTTGAAAATGCAAACCAGCGCCTTTCCACCTGGTAACTTGGGCTGCTGGTCTTCCTAGCCCATTTTACGCCAGAGATGTGTCCTTAGCGGACACTAAAGATGGGGAGATATTTTCACACGCCCTTCATTCCACATCTCTTACCTGAGAACACCTTTTCCTCTGAGTAACTAAATTCTCTTCTTTTTTTCAGAATCCAGGAACAGTAAAAATGATCAGCTCTACACCTATATGGCTTATCATATGTTGGCTTATTTAATTCTTTACCAAGGCTCCCTGCCATACCACTGCGTACAGAAGTCTAAGAGGCTGTTTTCTCACCTCCCAAGGATGGACCTTAAGTAGTCCCATTCCAGGACCATGGGACAAAAGTCAATCCATTTATATAGCCATGTAGAGGAATTTATTTATTTATTACTTATTTATTTTAGCTTTTTTGAGACAGGGGTTCTCTGTGTATCCTTGGCTGTCCTGGATTCACTTTGTAGACCAGGCTGGCCTCAAACTCACAGCGATCTGCCTGTCTCTGCCTCCTGAGCGCTGGGATTAAAGGTGTGCATCACCATGCCTGGCTGTGTAAAGGAATTTTAATTCAGAGTGTGGCTGCTCTGACAAGAGATCACATCCAAAGACTTTCTGAATCTGTGCAATCTGGCTTTAATCCAGGAGACCTAGGCAAACAGAGCTGAGCTCAAGGCCAGCCTAGTATAGAGCAAGTATCAGGTAAAGAAAAGCTTAGGTCCAGGTGTGGATGTATATGCCTTTAATCCCAAACAACAAAGGTAAAGCTAGTTTGTAAATGGAAGCACCCATGTTTGTAAGTTTTGTTTGAGTGGCGGGAAAAGTGATGGATCAGCAGAAGATTTGACAGACTAAGATACGCCCAGTTCTCATGAGAACAGAGAGGAAAGGGAAGCAGCTTTAGGACAAGGCAGAGAGGAAGAGGAGGCAGTTACACCAGGACAGTAATAGAGAGACAGGCTGCAGAGAGAGAATATACTAGACACAGGTGAAGACACAAGCGGGCCCAGAATGAGAAGAAGCCAGAAGATTAGAGCAGATTGCTGAGTTAGTTTGAGGCCGAGCAGAGCAATTCAGAGGTCAAGAAAGCAGCCAGATTAAATAAGTCAGCTGGGAGAGGAGTTAGAGCCACAACCACTGAGTTGAACCAGCCAGCTAGAGATCAGTAAGAACAAGAAAGGGTGAGCATATTCAGTAGCAAATCTCAGAGGCTGAAACATTCTAGGCCTAGGTTAGAGTGTACGGAGGCTAGAAGCTTCCAGGGTTAGGCCTAAGTTAGCAGACAGAGGCAGTAATCCCCCAAGACAACAAATGAAACAGGCAAGTAAGAGTTTACATAGATGCTGTCAAATTTCTCAAGAAACCACAATAAAGAAATGACAAGTCACAACCCAGCAGGTAGGACATTACTCAGACAGCCAAGAAAACTGAGACCGGAGTTGAGTTACTTGATCCAGCTCACGTTATTCGCAAATCATGGAACCAGTGTGCAAATTTAGCCCGGCTCTGAAGCCCTTGCTGCTGCCAGTCCAGTCCTTCCTCCACCCAGGGGATTTCTGGCCTATACTTAAAAACCTCTTTTCTAATCCTATAGATTAACTTCTGTAAGGTTATGTTCACAGTAACACGCTAGACACATAAAATAAAGACCACAAAAACACTTCCCCTGGGTCCCTAAAGCACGGGGCTTACCAAGGGTATTTGAGATCTGCCTCATTGATCACTGCAACTAATAACAGTCATAACAAAGTGAGAAACAAGCCGGGTGTGGTGGCACATACCTGTACTCCCAGCACTCAGGGAGGCCGAGGCAGGCAGATCACTGTGAGTTCGAGGCTAGCCTGGTTTACAAAGCGAGTTCAGGACAGCCAAGGCTAACACAGGGAAACCCTGCCTCAAAAAACAAAACAAAACAAACACACACACACACACACACACACACACACACACACACACACACACACACACACAAATAAAAAGGTAAGTGAGAAACAAAGGAACTTGAGGCTAGACAGGCAGGCATGGCTCACACGGCATAAGCAAGCCGTGGCTAAAGTCAGCCCTAGGACCCTGGAGTGTGAAGGCAGAGATCTGGACAAGCCTTAAAATGCAAATTTCCATAATCGATACTTTTCAAAAGTTATATAGCCATAGTATGACGCTTGCTATCTCTTAAGCTTTAACTTCTAATGGGCAGACAATCCCAAGATACGAATTAAAGCAGAGGATGTAAAGAGAAGTCTCTAAACACCTGCTGCGCTCGATTCTGCAATCTATAAACCTAGTTATCTTGGTAGGAAAAAAGGAAAATAAATGGTCTCCACCCAAACTACAGGAAACCATTCGCAAATGCCTTGGGGTTTTCACACAGTTGTCGTTGCTAATAGGTTTGTAAATTATCCTGATGCCCAAGACTTCATCAGTTTGAGAAAAGAAGGGGCAAATATATAATCTACAATATAAAAATCTCTCAGTATTTCCAGCTCTAATACAGAGGAAACACAAGCTTTTGCCGTACAGATGTCTTAGGTCTAAGACAAAGGTGGGGCAGACAGATGACACAGGAACAGAGCTGGCATCTGATCAAGTGGGTCGTGCGTATCCCATCACTGTCATCTGACCCTCTCCCTCCCGCTGCTCGAATGCAAGTCCTCCTCGGTGATCTACTTGTCACTTCACCATTGAAAACACTTCACTGCTGTCCTGACAGGATTAGAAACATCGAGTGCGTTCTAAGGGAGCTGACACTCTACCAGAGACAGTGTTTCGAGTCAACCACCTCAAACATGCAGGTTAACAGCCTGGGCTCCAGGTAGGAACCCCAGCGAGGGTAAAACAGAGGCCTCTGCAGGTACTTCCTGCCAGTGCTTCCAAACACTCGGGAAAACCTGGCTGAGAGAGGGTAGACACTGGAACCTGATACTGTCCAACCGTATAAAACTGCTTGCTGGTTAAAAGTCTTCTTCGGGAGGAAATCACATTATCTTTCTCATCCATCACCTAGTTTTGAAGGTTTCAGAAGTCCCTACTCGAAGCCTTCGGTGAACCAATAAAAATAACCTGAAATGAAACTTCTCCCCAATGATAATGTCTGTCATTTGAGATCATGTTTTCCAAATATTAAAAGTCAGTCGTTTCAGCATCCAGAGACTCGATAGTCACCATCTTTGTATGGTTTCAGTTAAAATGTGCTTTTGTAATGACATTGTTTTATCCAAGCCATGTAATTAAATAAGGAAATCATATGGTCTTTGCTAAATAATCGCAGAAAACTTCAGCGACCTCACTTAGACTGATGAGATAACATTGTGTACTGGCTTAAATGACTATATTTCAAAACAGCCTTCATAGCTGTTATTGGATAACTAGACTTTTTGATGAACTTCAGTTTGATTCAAAAGGTACTTCATGGAGTGACAACTATGTATTAGGTCCCATGCTAGACTCTATGTGGCTATCCACAGAACCATAAAATATGCCTTGTCCTGCGGGTGCTTAGGGGGACCTTTTATTCTACCATGTAACAATGGAGCTGGGGAGGTGCACAAGGAGGAGACGACCTGAGTTCAAATCTCCAACACCCGCTAAAAAAAACCTGAGCCCAGGGATAAGCCCTTTGACCTCCAGCATCCAGGGAAAAAGCTGGGCATGGGGGTGGGCATCTGTGATCCGTGTGACGGAAGCAGAGGCCAATGGCTGGCCTATCAGCAAGCCTCACATCCAGCGAGAGGCCATCTCAAAACACTAAGTAGGGGGCTACTAAAAAATGACATATGACAGTCCACTGCCTCTACATGCATGTACATAGATGTGCATGTACACACACATGCAGGTAATAACAGCAACAAACATTTCTCTACTGCTGAATGGTGTCTTAAGTCCTTTGAAGTATATTGACTTATTTAGTCCTCACAATAGCCCAGAGGAGAGTATTCTTACTGTCCTCAATTTAGAAAATCACCTCTTCAATCTCTCCAATCTCCAGAGAGATTGGATAAGCAGCTGAAGGCACAGCACTGGTAAGAGGGTGGTATGAAGGAACAGTAGGTGGGAACTTGTTAAAAGTGCAACGCAAGTACATATCATGTTTTCGAAGGAAGACGCAATCTCATTGGGCAGAACCCGCAAGATGGTCCCTAAATGGGAGGTGAGCAGGGAGTAGGGGGAGTTGGGGCAGAGGGAGGCCAGGAGCTGTGCTGAGGTGGTGTGTTAGGCAGGAGCTAGAGGGACACTAGGAAGCCAATGGCGAATGTCATGCAGTGAAGAAGGAAAGTGTGCTTGGAGCCTGGAAGGTTCTCTTGCTAATAATCAAGTATCTCCATTGTCTGTATTATTGGGGGGAGGAGGGGAAGGGACAGGGAGGGAGATGAGAACACAAAAGCAAAACCATCAAAAACAGTTACGAAACTGGGGGACTGTGCACTACCCACCATATCCCAGTGCTGGGGCTCAGGAACAAGTACGCTGGAGGTGATCAGGATGCTAAGCAGGGTGGTGGGTGAGTGGGGTGGAATGTTGGGGGGCTGAGGGGTGTAACTAGCAAACCAGAGCAATTACACACAGCAGACGCGTGTGGGAGTGAGGAGCTCAGGGTACCTGGAGGGACCCAAGAGCTGGGGTCATCTGTGCAGCGCAAAGGGAGGTGACAAGAGTGTGTGGGGACAGGTAAATAGCCAAGAAAAACTGCCCACATGAGAGAGGAAAGGCCAAGCTCAGAGAGAACTGGCCCGGATGAAAGAAAACATTAGAATGAATGAAACCAAAACTAGATTCTGTTCTATTGAACTTAAATGCCTTATAGGAAATTACATTTCTCAAATTTACAAAGCTCAATAATTGGACGCCAACTGAAAGCATCCAGATACTACAGAACTTTAAACCTCTTCATTCTGGAGATGGGGGTGTCCTGTCCCCCCCCCCCCGCAAAAGATGTACCTATGATATAAATGAAAAACACAGTGCCCTATCATGTCAATTCCACTTAATACAAGGTCAAGTGCTTCCTATCAAAACAGAACAACAGCACAGAATAAAATCAATGGATCACAAGACTTTGTCCCCCAGGTGTGCCACCCCTCAGTTTCCCTGTGTGCACACGGTCTCCCAAACTTCATCTCTGTCCTCAGAGAGCCATGTGAGTCAGCATAAGGGACGCTTAGCACCAGGGACCACATGGGTCCTGTGACAGCAGAGAGCAGAGGCCTGTCCCTGTGCCTAGGGGGTGAGGTAAATACATGAAGTAGTCACAACAACGCATACCAGAACCTACGTCAAACACTTTCAGCTCACCTAGGCACTGAAGTTACAACAGAACTTGGAAAGATTCGGTGTCTGACACTTATAAAATGGAGTGTGAGGTCGGGAGGAGCTGACAAAATACTCTCCTTTCTGTTTCGACATTGTAAATGACCCGGCCTTCTGCCCTTCAGATGAAAGACAGGAATATGGGTGTCTTTCTAAATTCACCAAAGCATTTATATAGTTCAATTTCAGTAAACTTCACAGCAGAGTTCAAAGACAGCTGACAATAAGCCTCTGAGATTAACACGTAAACTGCCTAGGTTGAGCTAGCTGGGGTGAAGAGCCACGGCAAGCTCGTGGCTGTGGTGTTTCTATTTGGTAAGCTGTATTTTTACCATGGAGAAAAGCTCGCAGCTATCTTTAATTATGCTGTGGATGGTCACAATGTAAGTGTAGCTGAAAGTGGCGAGGTGAATGAGTCGGTATAACCGTGTCCCCAGGACAACAGAAGTCACTTTCCAACATAACTCCCAACCTCTATGATTTGTCTATAATCTCCAACAAGGTAGCCAGAAGGATCTTAAACAAAACATCCAAACAGAAGAACATGGCAGGATGGTGCTGCCACTCCTAGCTCTACGCAAAGTCCTTTGTGTGGTCCCAGCAAGGCACTGGGGCTCTACCTGTGTACAGCCCTGCAGCCTGTGGCCTCTGCAATGTTGGCTCAACCACTGGCCCTCTGCTCCCTTCTGAGCCAGACTTCTCTTCTGAGCCCTGAGCAAATTCCCTTCCTTCCTACTACAATGCCTTTGTCTCTCCTGCCAGAGCAAGGGGCAGAGACAGACACACAGCCCCCAGCTTCTGATAGAATTCTAAAGAGTGAAGTGTCTCCTCAAAACCAACGAGCAACTTCGTAAAACCCCACAAGACCCCATGCCCTAGGCATGAGGTGACAAAAGAGAAATGGTGGCAAGACATAATAAGGAATGCAGAAAAACGAATTAGTAAGTCATGTTCACTGAGCAAGGTTCTCTAAAATTTTGAAGCAACGTCAGAGACCCAATATAAACTAAGGCAACGGTACTTTGACCTCTCCATCAGCTAGCACGGTTATCAGAAAACAAAACAGCAACAGGAAGAATGGTCCATGGAAACTAACACCCATGGGAAGAGATGCTGGTTCAGTCTGAAAGGAACCTGTTTGGTATGTACAGTCTTCATAAAACGACCACATCTGTAAGATACGATTGACTTGTTCTGCCCAGCAGACCTACTTCTGGGAATTCACCTAAGGAAGCAATCCTGAAGTCCTGTGCACACTCCTGCACGAACGTGAGGGCTTGTTCGGCACGAGCCGTAGGGGAGGGAGTGGAAAATGAAACCAACACTCGGCAATAGAGAACGCAACTCCGGAGCATCCATATGTTTTTATATGGTGAGTGAAAATGTTTCTGAAGAACTTGAGATAACACGAAGACAGTTTTTAAGGCTAAAAAAGAAAAAAAAAAATCTGCAAAGTTGTATGTGCCAAGTGTACTTTTAAACATCTCCAAACAACACGAACAGAATCTTTGCCTAGTGTGCTGCCTTTCTACAGCTGAGTTCACATCAACGTCGTGAAGATGGCATCCAGTAGATTTAACAATAACACTCAACTTGTATTTGGGAAGAGAAAGGGAAGCTAGGAACGTTTATTAAACGCCCACTGGTCCTTTGTTTTTATCATTGTTGGTACACTAAGGTTGGAGTTAAATCTGATTTCTTTCTAACATCTAACACATAGCCAGCATAGTAGCTGTCCAACACGACTATATGCAAACACTCACCCACTCACAGAGCCAGTTTTCTAAGCAAAAATATACACAAGATGCTTTTTTTAAATAGTCGAAAAACAGCTTGCCAAGTCAAAAATCTTTTGTGTGAAGTATAGTTATTACTAAAGGCAAGTGCGGACTCCTATAAGTGCCTTTGGGGGGAAGGGGTGTTCAAGACAGGGTTTCTGTGTAAACCAGACTAGGCTCGAATTCAGAGATCCGTCTGCTTCTGCTTCCCCTAGTGCTGGGATTACAGATGTGCGCCACTGCATCCAGTGAGCAGCTCCAAGTGCCTTTTTTAAAAAGCCTTTTGAAATGTAAAGATTGCTTCACAGCTGACACAGGTTCTAATTTAAACGCTGAGAACAGATGAGATGTGACTGAGTGATGAGCTTGGAAGGAAATCTGAATAAAGAGGAATCGCCCTGGCTATGGCTTTCAGCAGCAGCCTCCACTCCCAGCATGCTCCTCAGGCTCCCTGGGAATCACATTTCTTCTCGCTGCATTAATTATCACCATTAAGATGACAGCTCCCAAACCAAAGCCTTCATTTCGGATTCTTCTGTCAAACTCGGGGCTCAAATCTGAATGCCCACCATCTCCATTTAGATGTTACGAATTCAATGCATTTGAGGTGGATTTAGCGTTCCCTCTAGAAACAAGTTCTTCCTGTGTCCCCCAATGTCTGTGAAACAAAACCACTCCCCACAGAGAAAACCCGCTCATTCTTGACTTATCCCGTTCACTTCATCTATATCCATCGGTGAGTCTTAGGAATCCATGGTAACCTGCAATTAGCCCTTGCCACTTCTCTCCTTAAACCCTGTCCTAGCTCAAGACCTGGAACCCGCCTCCCCAGGAGCCATCTTTGATAGCAATGGCTTTCTCAGAAAGGCCTTCCCGTTCTCCAGAGCAGCTAGGTTAAACAGGGATGGGTCATACGGTATTCCCCAGCCCTTCCAGTGGTGGGTTTTGCCTTGTGAGGTGGGCTGCAGTGCATGGGAAACCAACCCCTTCACTTCCCCTAGGCTGGCTCAGCGGACAGGATCTAATGTGGGACTGGCAGTTCAATAGGCCCCACTCTGCAAACCTCAGCACGGGCCTATTTATGTTGTCAAATGTGTACACGTGATTTTGTGTCTACCAACTAAAACCTCAGTTAGACATGCTTGCCATGCGTCTTTTAGTCACTGCAAGGAACCAGTACATAGAGAATGTTAACTGTTTTGATACAAGAAGTAGGTCTTCACATGTCAAAAACCTAGAGGGAAAAGCCCATCAGAGACACACTGAGCAGAAGGGAGGCTGTCCCCTAAGCCTGGCTGCTGGCTGGCTCTTTGCTCGTTTTGATCCAGAATTTATACAAACCTCTGGAAACCATAACAAACAGAAGAGCTACCAGGAGACTCAACTCCAGTTTCCTGAGTCAGCCAGTGCAGGGAACCAATCTCCTCTCTCACCTCTTCTACCTGCTTTTTTTTACTAGAAAAGGCCTTCGTGGGAGAGACTGCAAAGCATCTGCAGGAACAACTGCAGAGGTCAACTAAAAACCAGCTTTGCTAGAGATGGCCTGGAGGGGCCTGGAGTAAGCTCCCAGCACAGTGGCCAGGAAGTCTAACAAGGACCAGGGTGAGAGGACACAACTAGACTACTCAATAGGTCCATGACTCTGAAATTCAGAGCATTTGAGGGACGTCCAAGTTACAACCCATTCTATTGGCCTGACAGGCAGTTCCGTGGCTAGCACTCTGGACTCTGAACATGATCTGACCACAGGAGGAAAAGCATAAATTATTCATTAAAGACTGTTAGAAACAACCAGGAGCAAGAGTGAGTGCAAGAATGAGTAAATATTTGTATCAACTCAGAATACCAAGATACGCCCCAAATGAGCCAAAGATTTACACAGGAAAAAAAAAAAAAAAAAAAAAGGTAATTTCCTTATATCATCAAAAAAGTAGGTTTTTCCTGACTCTGAACTCCAATCATGATGGAAAACTTTGATAAATTTTTATATATATATATATATATATATATATATATATATATATATATATAAACACATAACTTTTGCATGACCAAAACACAGCACCCACCATAAATAAGGTAACAGAAAACTGTCAAATAGGGAGAAATATTTACCACTTTTCATATCACATATAAAGGTCCAACATCAACAAAAACTCCTGGCAATACACAAATAAAATATGCACATAAAGATAACGTTGCCATCTACTGAGGAACATGCAAGTTAGAACTACTCTAAGTACAGTTTTCAGGCAACGGCACAAAGACAAAGCAGTAAGAAAACCAACCGACTCTCATGCATTGCTAGTTTCAGTAAATTACGACTCTCAGGCTGGGTGGTGGTAGTGGTGGCTCACACCTTCAGTCCCGGCACTCAGAAGGCAGAGGCAGATGGAGCTCTGTGATGTGAGTTCCAGGACAGCCAGGGCTATACAAAGAAACCCTGTCTCAGAGAGGGGTAGGGATGCGTAGGGGGGAAAGAATGTTGACCCAGTCTCCTGGGAATTTGACTTGTGAAAACGCATATGCAGTTAGGAAATGGCATGTGGGATGGTCACTCATTACAGAACTATTTTTAGCAACAAAAGAAATGGCCTAAATATGAGAGGGTTAGAAACCAATATGGTTCCATGCAGTACTGACAACTGTTATGAGACAGGAAGAGCCTGCTGTGGCGGTGCATGCCAAGGTCTAGCCCGGGGCAGTAGCAGGAGCACCATTGCAACTTCCAGGCCAGCCTGGGCTACACAACGAAAACTAATTAAGCAGCTACTTACTATCCATAGAGACTGCCTAGGAACTGTAAGTGAAGAACAGAAGTGGGCAAAATGGTGCATAGTATAGGGTGCTACCGTGTGAGCGAATCTGCTAAATGAAAACCTAAGGACATAAATTGCTAATTTCTTGACTATGTACAGAACACATCCACGGGAACACACAGCAGGCAAACGGTTTTTTTTTTTTTTAATGAGTCGCTGAAGCAGAAGTTGAGGCCAATTCTAACAATGTAGGGGGTGGGGGGTGGGGAGAGCCCCATTTTACTCAAGTTTCTAACTGTTTTAGCCAGAATGCAATGTCCCTAAAGTGGTATGTTACTTGGTCTGCAGAATTCTGGCATTTATACTGCTTCTAAGCTGGGCGTGGTGGTGCACGCCTTTAACCTGAGCACTCTGGAAGCAAAGGCAGATGGAGTCACTCTGAGTTCCAGGCGAGCCTGGTCTACAAAGAGAGTTCCAGGACAGCCAGAGCTACACAGAGAAAACTCTATTTTGAAAACCCAACCCCTCCAAAACAAACAAACAAAACATTAAAAACAAAACCAGTTTTACGATGAACATTAGGGTGCCTGGGAATCTCGGTGGGCACTAGATGAGGCCAGCATCTACTCCCAGCTCTCCCCTACACGATCTTTCTTCACTCTAGTTGTCTGGTTTTCAAAGGTCTCTTAGCATCTCAAGTAAAAAGTTCCCAAGGACTTTCATAAGTATGCAGCTGGGAGGGCGACAAGTACTGTTTACATGGCAGCGCAGTGATGACAAAGCAGGCCATCTCATGGCAAACACAGCCAGGCCACTTCTAAGGTATTACGTCACGAAAAGCAAATATCACAAGCGAAATACTACTTGATTTCTACTTGTGGAAAATTTCTCCCCCCCCCCCAATTTTTAAAAATTAATTTATTCATATTACATCTCAATTGTTATCCCATCCCTTGTATCCTCTCTCTCTCTTGCTATCACCCTATTCCTTTCCCCCAAGTCTGTGACCTCCTCCCCCTGTATATGATCATAGGGTATCAAGTCTCTTCTTGATAGCCTGTTATCTCAATATGTGCAAAGCTACCTTAGAAAGGCCCCTATCAAGAATCCACTAAGGAAGCTGGGCATGGTGGCACATGCCATTAATCCCAGCACTCGGCAGGCAGAGACTCTTAGGAAGTCAGGCTTTCCCATGACCATTTTCTGCGCCTCTTTTATGTCTTAAATTTAGCTACACTACTGTCAACAGGAGCATCTCCAAGCAGGACACAAAACACCTCAACCCAGGCTGAAGGGGACTAGGGATAGTAACCTCTCCCTGAGTCTGCACTGGCTTGTCACACCCTCTTCTACCAGCCGCCTCCTGGTCTCTTAGCTCTACCATGCCAATCATGCTATAAAAAGCAACTGGCGATTGGCAGCTGTCAGATTCAGCTCACCCTTCTTGACCTAGGATGGAGTGTACACACATGTGCACCCACAAGCATCTGACAGGCTGCCTGTTTATGTATGTATTTGGCCTATTCTATGCCTTGATTTTCACTATTTACCTGTGCTCAATAAACCTGGAGTTCAGGAAAAGTTAAGCAGTATCGTTGATCTATGAAACCCAAGCACCTTATTTCCAGCCTAATGCTGCAAATGGAGCGCCTATCAATAACATATATGGTTTTTTTTAGAGTTAAAACTCTATATGTTGTGGCATACATTTGTCATCTCAGCACCAAAAACAAAAACAAGCAAAAAACAACAAAGGACAAAACGAAGCAAAAAACAAAACAAAACAAAAAAGGTTGAGGCAGAATAATCTTAAGTTTGAGGCCAGCCTGGGCCATGAAGTGGGGCCACATCTTGCAAGACCAAAACAAAAACAAAAACAAAGACCTGCCTGTATAAAATAATCAGCTCTGTCAAAATGAAGATAACTGGGTTTTACATTAATTCACAAACAGTTATTCTCAGTAGATTCCAGGCATCCACTCAGAAAGGACAAAATTAAAAACATGCTGCCTTATTTCATTTTTATTTAGAGGTTTTATTATAGACCCTAGCAAGGGCTTGCTTCAATATTTACCTAGTATTGTTTAATTCAGAAAAGGCTACCTGACCTTGCTTTTTGTTTTTGTTTGTTTGTTTGAATTCTGGCATTAAGATGACAGTAAAAATTAGGGACTGGTAGGGCTGGGATTTATTTTTATGTGCAAATCATCCTCATTTCAAAGGACTATATGAGAGAAAACTCCCAAAATTTGAATTATTCCCTTACCCAGTTATCTATAGAGTGATGTATTTGGTGCAGTAAAAAAATACTAGAATTTGGTGTTTAAAGTTTGGAGAGACAGACAAATCCTTTCCCATCTCAGCACTGTGAGTGATCCAACCTTCTGCTCTTCAGATGAAACCGGAATACAGGCCTATTCTTAAATTTACCAAATTATTTTCCATCAACAGTTAAAGTTCAGTTAACTTCACAGGGATGTTGACAATAAGCCTCAAAGATTAGCAGGCAAACTCTGTTCGCCTAGGTTTAACCAGTGAGGTGAGAAACACTAACGGGCTCATGGCTGCAGTGTTTCTACTTGGTAAGCTGCATTTTTCCAAGGAAAACTTTTAAAAAGGAAAAATAGATAACGCTGCACTACTAATGCGCAAACGGGCGCTGCACACTTGCCATCACCCAGACTGAGGCAGTTATGTCCAAGCTGCCTCCCCAGCGGCCTCACCAGGGCGTAGGGTCTCCAGCCGCCACTATCTGGTAACCTGTGATGCATAAATATAAAAAGTTTCAAGCCTCATGGCTGGTGGACACCTGACGGAGTTAGTGTTCATGAAGCTTCCCAATGCTTGCAGGGACACAGGGTCAGGACCACTAGTGCCAGGGCCACAAATGGAAGAGGAACCCATCAGACCCAAGTTCCATGTTAACCCCATCAGCTCATGAGCGCAACAGGAAAGCCAAACCATCAGGAAGCCTGTACGAAACACACATCTGCCCACTAATGAAATGCTCGGTCCTAAGCCAATTCTTCAGACGCTAAGAGTACCACTATCAACAAGACCTAAAAATTAAACAGCCAAGGACGCAGACAAACGTGTCTAAAGCCGCACAACACTCAATGCAGCTCATTTAACATTTTCAAATGCTTGCTAAATGCTACTAACATCTCAGAAAGACTAGCTGTTTAAATTATTTTTTTTGTAAATGCAATGACTTATCAGTCCAAGAAGTTCTGGCACCTGTGAGGCTCTCAAGATGGGATATAAATAAGATAACGGTCTGGATGAGGCTGGCAGCCTGTAATCACCACTCAGGGGCTAAGGCAGGCTGCAGGCACACTGCCTGTATGAAATAAAAGGGTGAGAGGAATCCGACCTATTTCCTGCATAGCTCGGCCTCTGGCATTTGCTACATTGTTTACAACATAAATAAAGATGGTATATATGTAGGTGACACACAGACAGCAAGTTTTACTGAAGATATAAACTCAGTAACAAATTCCCTTTATATATACATTGTATTGTAGACTTTCTACTTTAACCAAACAGTAAGTCTGTGATAAGTTCAGAGAGCTAGTGCTGAAAGTTACCCAGAGGCTCCCTGAGCCACATGTAAGTTACTGCACAGAGAAGCCAAAGTGAGTGAGGCCTGTGCCACCGCCCAGGACCCCAGCAGCATGGTTCATATACACGGCTCTGCACACACACACAGGAAGACCTTCAAACAGAGGGATCCTTGGGACATTTAAGTAAGAAGATGGAGCTGAAATTACCTCTCCCTCCTTCCTTCCCTCTCCCTTTGCCCCCCCCCCCCCCCCCCCCCGTCTGTCTCTCTGTCTCTCCCCCACCCCCCATGGTTCACCAATCACTTAGTGTAAATACTTGAAAAGACTGTGTAACTTAAAAGACAGGCTAGGGGCTGGAGAGAAGGCTCAGCAGTTAAATGCCTTGGCTGCTTTTTCAGAGGACCCGGTTTACTGCCAGTACCCATATGGCAGCTCACAACTATCTATATCTCCAGTTCCAGGCACCAATGGACACAATAAAATAAAATAAAATAATAAAAGCCAGGCTTTAAGGTTTTTCTCTCACACAGCATACATCTTAACAGCACGCGGAATCCACTCTCTCTGAAAGGAAACTGTTTCACCAGCTCGGAAGGGTACCCATTCCTGTAACACCTTATTTAAAAGGAGCTTTAAAGACAGAGGTTTTAGGAGACCCACAGCCACACATTGGGCAGAGCTCGGAGACTCTTGTGGAAGGACTTAAGGAGTCAGAGAGGTCAAGGACACCACAAGAACACCTACAAAATCAACTAACCTGAGTCCATAGGGGCTTAGAGAGACTGAACCAAAAAGCATACATAGGACAGACTCAGGCCCCCTACACATATGTAACAGATGTGCAGGCTTGTTTTCATGTAGGTCCCTTAACAACTGGAGCAGGGGCTGTCTCTGACTCTGTTGCCTCCTTTGGATCCCTTTCCCTAACTGGACTGCCTTGTCTAGCCTCAACAGATGTGCCCAGTCCTACTGCAACTTGATATGCCAAGGCAAGATGATGCCCATGGGAGGCCTCCCCTTTTCTGAGGAGAAAGGAAGGGAGAATGGAGAGAGGGGAAAAGAAGGGGCTGGAAGGAGAGGAGCAGGGAGAGGCTTCAATCAGGATGTAAATATATAAATGAATTTTTAAAAAGATAAGATACTTTGAAACATCTGCATCAATTAGTAATTTGTATTAAACATGTAAAGAACTTAAAAATCCATTTGCATACTGAATTAGTTGAAATTAGAATTTCTATTTTTTTTTTTTTTTAATTCTTATTACCCTCTTTTATTTCTTTAAAGAAAAAAAAATGTTTTTAACCTTATTTATGTGAAGGTCAGAGGACAACTTCCAGGAACCGGCTCTCTCCTTCCACCATGTGTGCTTTAGGCACCAAACTCAGGTTGCCTGGCTTAGTGGCAGTCGCCTTGACCCACTGTGCTGTCTCCCCAGGAAACAAGTTTATTTCTTAAATTGATAGAAGTTCACAATTTTCAATTGGGAGCAAGGGAAAACTGAAGTCAGAGCAGAGAAATCCACTCAACATGAAAGCTGAGGCACACACCAGGTGTCAGCAAACTCAGGGGGCCATGGAGCAATGAGCAGCCCCCCAGACTGTTCATTCGTGAACTGGCATTTACAAAAGCCATAAGAAGTGCTACACCAAGCTCACCTTGCAACCACTCATAAAACTTGTAATTAAAGTGTTATATACAGATGAGTGCTCAGAAAATCTATCATTCTGTGTTTTGTACCGAGATGTCAGAGTGACATGAGAAAGACCCTCACATCTGCACACACAACGTGAGTGGTGAGCGTAAAAAAATAAACAAAACTAAACTCTCAAGTCACAGGAAGGGATTGCTACTAGTCTTGGTTATTAGTTCATCTGAGAAATGGCAACTGAGCAGTGTTTAAAAACTCGGTCACCGCCACAGGACTGTTATTAACATCATTTGAGATGCTGATGGAAAATAAGGCTGATAGTATTACAGTCACATTTTCCCTGGGGGGGGGGGGGGGTTAACAGGTGAGCACTGACAGAATGTGGAGCTGGTAAACTTCAAATTCAGGGAAGCGCCCACTTGAGATGTCTCTATAACAAGTCTGCAGGATAAAGTTCCTGCTTTATGATTCAAAATTTTAGCAAACATTAATATGCGATTTTGTAAAGAAATTCTCTAACTTTAGCAAGAGAGGAAAAAAAAAAACCATAAAGGTTGTCAAACAAGCTGGAGAGGATCAGGGTCCTATTAACCAATTTTACAGATTGTCTTTTCCCAAAATAACCTTGCGGGTGCTTGAACACAAGCCTGGGAAAGTACTATAGACTCCAACCTACGCTGTGCTCTGCAGAGGTGCCACCTAGACACTGCCATTAATTACTTAAAATAGCCTGCGCTCCAGAATCTATTTTGGCATTATTCAGTTGTGGGGAGGGGCGCACACTAAACTCACAATTGTCACAAAACTGTTCCACTCAGTAAGACAACTCAAGCAAGAAAAACAAAAAAGAGCTACAATGTAGACGTTTCAAAACCATGACTCACAGCTAATGAGTATTGTTAAATGACTGCGAAGAGCTGAAATGATATTTATTCCAAAGACTAGAAGTGAGACTAGCAAGAGAGTTTATCAGTTTCCTAGTAAACAGGTCCTCCTACAGGCCCCAAGTTTTTGTTTTTGTTTTTTAGTTTAAGAATTCTACAATTGTAACAACAGGTGACTCCTCACTCCTCTCTGCTACAACAAGCTTAAGGCCTCCCTCTCTCTCCCTCCCGCCCCCATACACACGCGTGCACAAACACACACACACACACACACACACACAAACACACACACACACACACACACACACACACAAACACACACAGCTGGAGCAAGGCAGTGAAGCAGACAAGCAATACCGGCAGCATTTCTAAATCAAAAGCACTGTGGGAAGTCATAGAGGGGTTCCAGGCAAGTTTGTGGAATTCACCAGCTCACCCTAAAATGTACAAGGCCTTAGCACATTCTAGGGGTACAACCACCCCAGCTTGGAGTGCACACACTACAGGCAAACCTAGTTTGGACATTTTCCTTTCCATTAGAAACAAGTCTACTTTTTCAGCTTTAGAAAACATGGAAAATGGAAAAATGTCGATCCCTTAAAGTTGCCAAAAGTCTTGAAAAAGAAAATCCCCAGATTACTTCTTTTACCACTAACTAGAAAAAAAGGGGGAGGGGGCTTGGGGGGCGGAGTCACAGTTCTAGTTAATCCCATTTTAAAAGAAAAATCTTTCAAGCTGGAGAGATGACCATATGGTTTAAGAGTACCTGCTGCTCTTACAGAGAAGCCAGGCACAGTTCACAACCACCTGTCACTCCAGGTCCAAGGGATCTGAAGCCCTCTTCTGAACTCCACGGTAACTACATGCACACGGAGCACATATAGACCAGCACACATACAGAACAGAGCACAAACATGCACAAAAAATATACTTTTAAACTATCTTCAAGGTAAGTGTATTTAGATATAAATGAGAGGCAAGGAAAAGGCAGACAATATCCTGGGCCTCAGGAGCTCAGCCGATACACAGAACAGTATGCACTTTTCTGTTTTTTTGTCTTTGCAAGACAAGATTTCTCTGTGTAGCCCTGGCTGTCCGGACTCACTTTGTAGACTAGGCTGGCCTTGAACTCAAAAAGATCTATCTGCCTCTGCCTCCTGAGTGCTGGGATTAAAGGGATGCGCCACCACAGCCAGCCACTAAAGGTATTTCTAAAGGGAAGAAATTTAACTGAATTCTAAAAGGGGAAGTAGAGGTCCCCAGTCAACAGAAACCCCCTGGGGCAGAAGGGAGTAAGAGATCGGATCTGATGAAGCCTAGCCTACGGCAGCTGGGAGGACAAGTCATAGGGCTTACTATTGTTTGTACAAAAATAAGTAATTTTTTTTTTTTTGGAAAGGGCTTTAAGCAGGAGACAGGGATGAGGAGGCACGGCTGCGGTCAGAGCTGCAGCAAGGGGGTGCACGTTAGGGGGAGATGCTAAGAGCACAGGTATGAAGTTGACTGATTTAAGTTTAGAGGTATTGGGGGGGGGGGATGAGTCACTGGAGGAGAAAACAAGTTTCAACAACTGGTGCAGCCCTCGCTGTCCTGGACTCACTTTGTTGACCAGGCTGGCCTTGAACTCAAAAAGATCTGTCTGCCTCTGTTTCCTGAGTGCCGGGATTAAAGGGGTGTGCCACTATGCACCCCAAGTACAGCAGAAAAATAAGAACTACAAGCAATGAACCTGGCCACTGACCTCACTTCTCATAAATCAGTTCAAAACAAGACCACAGACTTCAACGTAAAGCTCAACTGTTTGACTTCATTGACAGTAATGCAAGGACCCGTGAATTTGGAAATTGGTTTTTTGTTGTTACTGTTGTTTTTTAAGTAAAAACCACCAAATTCATTGTGCATTAAAAAAAAAAAGTTAGCAAGGCACAGCTCATTAAAATTAAACACTTTTTCTTCTACCAGGCACTGCTGAGTGAATAAAAGGGCAAGCCAGAGAACGGGAGAAGTATTTGCCATGATGTAACGAGCCAGTGTTGGACTGTGCCTCTTCAAAGTCGCTAAGGAAAATGGCTTTTAAGCGGTTAACAGTTATAGGTGCCACTGCGTGACGTGAGCAGACAGGACCAAACACTGGCACTGACAGAAGCCAGTGATGATGTCAAATGACAGAACTGGTGGTCACAGCTGACAAGAATGCAAAATGAAGCGGCCACTTTACAAGACAGTGATAGTCTGTGCTACAGAGTGGAGCTAAGAATGGGTGCTTCCCACACTGAGGCCCTGGGTCTACATACAGAGAGCAGTGCACGGCTTTCATGAGGTTTTATTCATAGCCCCAAACTGGGTGCAACCAAGATGCCATTCAACACATAAACAAACTATAGCAAATATGTATTATGGAAAGGAGCTGGCCTGCCCAAGAGAACATTCAGCTGCCTAGTGGCAATGAAAGCAAGTCAGTCTGTCCCTCTGTGACACTTAAGACAGGCAAAACTAGATGGTAAGGCCATGATGAGTGGGTACCAGAGGTCACAGTGAGAAGTAGGAAGAACATGTATTTTCAATTTTGTCACAAAATGAATATACGGATCACACAGTCGGTGTAAAAAACTACTCCACCAACTGCCATGACTATGCCACCCGATTCAAGATAGTAGTGGAGCAACGTCAGCAGGAGGGCTTAGTAGCTACAATGAGATGAGGTGAACTCCCAGCAAAAAGAGCAAAGGGCTACATGCTACCTTTCTTCCTCTTCCTTTGTTTGGATATTATCTTCTCCTGAGTGAAGGGCTTGAAGTGGATGGCTCAGCAGAAGCAGACCATTGGTTTGGGTGAGACCACGTAAGCACAGTGAGCTCTGAGCACACTCATGGCTGGGTGGGATAACAATGTCAACTAGAAAGAGAGCAAGTGAAGATACAGAAGCCAACAGTGCATGTCAGCAAGCACAAGTGTTCAACACAAGGCTGTGGCAGTGCAAGGTCAAGCGAAGAGCGGGTCCCTTTCTCCTGGGTTTGGCAACAAGGGAGACCTCAATGGCTTCGACCACGGTCATCACAGCGGTGCGGAAAGTGACAGCCAAGCTGGAACCCACTGAAGAGGAAACAAAATCTGAAAGACAGTGATGATGCAAACACGCCATTCTGGGTACATGAAGGGCAGGGGCTGGAGATGTGCTGTGCAGGGGGAGGTCACACCAGCTTTCTTTTCTTAAGATGACACTGTGAGGTGAGCTGCTCGGCACCATCATTTGGCCCCAATAGCGATGGAGCCAGTCGGCCACAGACTCAACAAGAAAGAATCCTTCCTATGAAAAGTTGCTTTTCTCCAAGGCAAGAGGCACTTGTCAGAGCTGGCACTGCGCAGTTCTCAATCATTTTCTAAAGCTGTTAGGCTACATAAGCCTTCCTTATTAAGAGCCGATGCATGGCACTATGGTGTATTTGGTGAGGCTGGAGAGCTGGCTCAGCTGTGAAAAGTGCACACTGCTCTTACAGAGAACTCAAGTTCAGTACTCAGCACCCACACCGGGCAGCTGACAACTGCCTATACCTCCAGCTCTGAGTCCTCTCCTGGCTTCCATGGGACCCTACACTCTTGTCCACGAACCCCCATATAAATATAAACAGATACACACACACTCTCACTCTCTCTCAAATGAAAACAGTATTTTTTAGAAGATACTCATAGCAATAAACTATTGAGGATAACCTGATAATAGAGGAAAGAGAAACTATCAAAGCCCCAAATCCCTTAACAAGACTCAAGAGTCAGGAAAGACCAGATAAATCCAAGTGACAATGAAGGCTGGCAAGGCTCTTGGGGACTAACTAGGAGAGAAAAACTCTGGTGGAGCACTTTGGAGGAGACCTTGCTCCTACACCATCATTAACGGCAGGAACGCCTACAGGTTCTTGTGGTAAAGAACACACAAAACTACCGGTCTGATGACCACAGCAGAGTTACCAGGGTGAAGATGGGAGCAGGGGGCCTTCCCAGAGGCCAACCAGCTTGGGCTTAATCCATACAGCGGACATAGCTCGCTTTCAACTTCCAAAAGAAAGTCTCTGACGTGCTTAAAAGGTTTTGTCAAAAGACTGGATATATTAAACCAGAGTCACTGGGAACGGCAGGTATTTCTTAAAAGGCACGTGAGCAGCGACTGCTGGGAAATACTTTTAAGAGATTGAAAGTAAGTAAGAACTCACAATTTTGTACCTAGCAAAACTATCCTTGAAATGTGAAACAAGACTGACAGACAAGAAGAGGTGGAGGAAAATGGTCACAGAGATGTGCCTGGGAATGGTAAAAACTCCCGGAAAAGGAGAATGATACAGACCTCACAGAGAAAGGAAAGCACAGACAGTAGGGAAATGTAAAAGCTGTTTTTACAATTCTCACTGATCTGTGTCTTTTTGACACGGTGACTCACCAAGTGAGTGAAGGACGGCAGGAGGGCCAGGATGATCCAGGCAGGATAAGGCACCTGCAGGGCTCATGAAGTGAACTATACCTGAAGGTGGGTTTGCCATAAATGGATACTGTAAACTCCAAGAGTAAATTAGACCTTACAGTGTAAGACTAGGAGAAAAGTAACATGGAATTTCATTTTTTAAAAAATGCTTAATTACTACCAAGTGGGGGGTGTAGCAGAGTAATGATGAAAGCACATAAAAGAAAAGTTATATACAGGTAGCTAATAAGTCAACAATTTCAGCCATCATTTCAGGTGCTAACAGAGTAAATAAACCCCTCAAAGGACAAATGCTGCCAGGAAGACAAGTATGAAGATCCACATATGTGTTGTCTATGAGAAATCGTGTTCATGTACCAAAGCACATACAGATTAGGAAGAGACTGGTAAGACACAGGCATGGTGGTATATACTTGTAGTGTCAGCACTGAGGCAGAGTGGCAGGATCATCTGGAGTTCAAGGCTAGGCTGGGACTACAGAGAGAGCTGCTATACCGTAAGGGGGTGGGGGGGGGTGGGGTGGGGGTCGAACTGGCACAGTAACTCAGAGGGTAAAAAGCCTTTACTAGGCAAGCAGGATGTGGTGCTGGGAATCTCTAAAGTCTGGCACTGCCATAGTCAGATGGCAGGTGAAAACAGAATTGTCCAGGACATCAAGGGCCAGCTAGCTAGCGGGAAGCATGCAGCTCTGCAGAAAAAAGAGGAAGGACCCAGCGCAACAATGCAAAAGGAGAGACCTGATGCTGGAACACTATCCTATGGCTTCCAAACACGCCCATAACATGTGCCTACATTCATGAACATACATCACACACATAGCAGCAATTCTCGTTTTAGAGAGAAAAAGATACACGATGCTATCACTAACAATGAGAAACTGGAAGGCGGGGATACTGGCAGAGAGCTCGCTGATCATACATGAAGCCCTGAGTTTGTGCATCAGTACCATATACCAGGAATGATGGATGACACATGCTTAGAATCCCAGCCCCTGGGAGAGGCACACAAATGACAAGTTCACGGCCATCTATGGCTACATACTCAGTTTAAGGGCAGCCATCCTAATACAGAAGAAACTTTAGGGGCTAGAGAGTTGGCTACTCGCTGCTCTTCCAGAAGACCCTAGTTTGGTTCCTAGCATCCAAGTCAGGTGGCTCACAACTGCCGTTAGCTCCAGGGCACCTGTGTTCTCATCCACAATTCCCCTACCCTCACCCCCACTCTCACATGCACATAAATAAAAAAGAAATTGTTTTTGAAAGAGAAAAAAAATCTAAAAAAGTGTTATTTATTTCAGACAAAGTAGGTGTAAAAACAGGAAAAATAGTCAAGATCTAAGTAAGGATTAATGATTAAAAGGGTCAATACTGTAAGCTGTAAATACCTGTAGTATATATGTGCCTGACAAAAACATGAGACTATGAGGCAAATATTAGAAAAACTAAGCAAATCCACTGTCACAGTAAAAAACTTCTATCAGTGATTGACATATCAGGGGAGACTAAGGGTGTAACCTAACAGCACGGACAATCAGCAGGACTAACCAGTGGCTACAGGTAACCACATTCAACAAATCAGATTCACCTTCTGAAGCTCACACGGCACACTCACCCAGAGGACCCACATTCTAAGCGGTGAGACACCCAAGAGCAAATGCAAAACCACTCACGTGATGTTTCAGACAACAAAGGAAATTAAACTGAAATTCAGTTAACACTTACCAATTACTTCCCATCAGCTGAAGCTCCTCAAATCCTTGGCAATTATTAAATTCACATAAATCAAAAAAATGGTCTCAAGAGAAGCAAAGCATTTCAGAGTAGGGGCTGGCAGAAACGACCTAGTGAGCCAAGCACGGTTTGATCCCCAGAACCCACACAGAGGTGGACAGAGAAAACCAACTCCACAAAGTCCTTCTCTGAACACAAACCAGTATAAACAAACTTTTCAAAAATATTTCAAACTAGAAAATGAAAACATAATTCATCAAGATCTGAGGATCACTGCAGCAAAAATAATGCCTGAAGGGAAATACATGGTGCTCAAGTGCACGTGTGAAAAAAGACTCGATAATCTAAACACTCTCCTCGGGAAAAGTAGATACAGAGCAGGAACAGAAAGAAACCTAGAGGAAAAAGCAGGTAAAACTGTGTGATCAGAAACCAAACAACCTAAATCCAAGAAAATACAGGAAAAAGCAACAAAGACAAACTCAATTCTTTGATCAAAGAACTGACTACTGGTAACAGTAACCAATAAAGGGAAATATGACAAAATACACCAATAACACACTTAAGAGAAAGAAACCTTAAGATCCCACAAACACTAAAAGGACAGCAAGCATGAAGAGCTGTCCCCAAACTTGGCAACTTACATGAAATACATCAATTCCTTAAAATGCACAGACCTTATTAAAGAAACAAAGATAGTGTTCTTAACCTTCCCAAAATAGGCAAGCACAAGATACTGACCACTGCGCTTCTGAACCCAATTCAAGTATTTAACCAACAATGTTCGCTAAAGGCCTTTGTTTGGCTCATGTGCATGTATGGTGTGCCTGCATAGAAACATATATAGTCTCTGCAGAAAGATGAAACAGGTGAAGATTGCCAAGCATTAAAATATATCTAAAACAATGGTACACAAGAAGTGAATTTACTCATTCACTTCTATCAACAATGATGTAAAGATCCTTGACAAAAGAAATCCAATCACACATGTATGTGACTATAATTCATGACAAATGAGATTTATCTGATGTATGCAAGGCTAGCTCAACTCAGAAACCAATTAATAGAACTAATAGAATCAAGCAAAAGCAGAAAAGATATAATCATAGCAACCAACGGTCTTTTAAACATCTGTTTTTTAAGGTGTGTGTGTATGTGTGATTGGCGTGTGGGTCCAATGAGAGTGTGTGTGGCTCTAGAGACTTTAAGACAGCGCCTAGAACCCTATGCTGTAGAGGCAGTTCTAAGCTACCCAACGTGGGTGCTTGGATCAAACTTGGGTCCTCTGGAAGAGTAGCAAGTGTTTGCAACCACTGAGCCATCTCCCCAGCCCCTTCAATAAATGCTTCTTACACATCTGTCAGAAAGTCAACATCAATTCAGCATTTAAAGCACTAAGTAGGGGGCGGGGCGTGGTGGCGCAAGCCTTTAATCCCAGCACTCGGGAGGCAGAGGCAGGTGGATCGTTGTGAGTTCGAGGCCAGCCTGGTCTACAAAGTGAGTCCAGGATGGCCAAGGCTACAAAGAGAAACCCTGCCTCGAAAAACCAAAAAAAAAGAAAAAAGAAAGTTTAAAAAAAAAAAAAAAAAGCACTAAGTAAAACTAGAGCGGGGGGGGGGGGGTAGGGGGGAAACGACACACGACTTCAATCTCAAGAAGAATGCCTACAACACTCTAACCTCACAATGCCTCCCCTAATGCTGAAAAGCCAAGAACATGTCTTCCCCCACTTGCCCAGTATCAGAGGGGTAAGTTCTAGTGAGGACTGTAAGTACAGGAAATGAAAGGTAGATTCAGGAGAAATAAATCGCAACTGTCTTTGTCCCTAGATACCACTCCACATGTTGAAAATCTCTGGGAGGTGGAGTGGGGTGCAGAACTTAACTCTAAGTCACTACAGCAAGGCCGCAGGACATGAGGTTAATACCTGACAATTAAGCCAGCTGCTTTGAGCTGTGAGTCACTGGAAAGGAAATAAAAAACACTGCTTCACTTCGCACTAAAACAAAAATGGGTGGTACACAACTATTAAGACACTCACTCAAGAGGATAAGGCAGAGGCCTGAGCCTGAGGCAAGCCTAGGCTACACAACAAGACCTTGTTTCGTTTTAAAAGTGGGGATTAAATCTTACAAAATATTATCTCGTAAACAATCTATTTAGGCGAAAGACTAAAGTGCTGATAAAAAAAAAAAAAATGAAGATGAAGACACGCCCCGTCGTCATGGATGTGTAGCCTGAACCTTCTGAGGACCTGAGCTCTACTAAGTTGACTTTAGAGTCCATACAGCCAATCAAATTCTCAGCAGGTTTGGTGGACAGAGACAAAGAGAGCTGACCGATTAAGAGGAATAGAAAAGAGCATGAAGCCACTGAAGCCGAGTGAGGCCTAGCACTGCCGTGGCTTCAAGCCTTCCCAGTGCTCCGGTTCCGAGAGGGAGATGGTAGCAGTGCAGCATCAGGATGGGGTGTCATGGCGAGGGAGGGCCACCAACAGCGGAGGAAAGGCAGCTCTGAAAAAGGCAGCTCAAGAGGACTAAGTCTTCACATGTTTGCCCCATTTCTCAAAAGAAAATAAGCATGCAGCCTACACCTGTCACAAAAACTCAAGGCAAAGCAAATCAATGAAATACTTGTAAAATGCCACACTTTGGCAGCGAGGGCTGGGGGTGGGGGAGGGTACGGGATGGCACAGGATGGGACTACACAACAAAGGGTGGGGAAAAAAAATCGATGTGAACAGGTTTAGAATACATTTTTACAAACACTAACAAACCGTGACTCACAGGGAAAGCTATCAGGATGCTTAAAATAAGTAAAATAGAAACACGCCTCTGAAAAGAGCATTGTCAGAGACTGAAGACAAGCCTGTGGGGTAAAATAAATACACTCCTCTGAAAAGAACACTGTCAGGGACTGAAGACAAGAATGGGGGATAAGTTTTGCCAAACATACATCTGATAAAGGACTGGTATCCAAAATGCACCATGAACTTGTCAAAAAGCAATTAACTGACTTTCAAGCACGCAAAAACCCTTAGCATACCTAAAGAAGCTAAGAGTGGTGAAACCTACCTTATGATAAAGATCTTGAGTTCAAACCATGAGATCAAACCACACCTGTACTAAAACAGCTCAAACCAGACACCACCCAATTCTGGCAAGAATTTGGTAGGGATGCCAAACAGGACAGGCAAGGGGTCTAAATTCCTAAGATGCCTTCAGGGACAGTTGGTCCCATGCCTCAGCTTGAAAATTATCAGCATGGAGGAAAGTAAAATCCTTCCTGGGGTAGGGGGATAACTCAGTCAGCAATGCACCAGCCTTCGGAACAGTTTGGCAGCTTTGTGTGTAACAGAGCTGAGCAGAGGCTTACCATAAGACCCAGCCACGTGAGCAAAGGAGCCCAGGAGACTCCTCGGGCAGTGACACTATTCTGCTGCTTTGGTGAATCTGTGACAGCGAGTAATCCGGCACAGGACACAGCCTGAATAGTAACGCAGACTGTTAACAAGGTACCAAAGTCTGTTCATCAATTCAGGTGTGCCACACTAATGAAAGATGGGCCAAGAACTACAGGAGAGGAGATGGCCATGTCACTATCTGGTGCCCTTTCCCATACTCCCGAAGCTGCTCTTCAAAGCCTGTGACTGCACATTCAGTCAGCTCATCTGTCTGTAGGCCTGATACTGCAGTTCTAGGTGAAAACAATCTGTCCTCATCTGGCAAAGATTTTTGATAAGCAAAGACAGAATACAGTTCTTTAGATTAACAAACTGTTTCCAGTTGTGTCTCCTTTGCCCATTGACAGGATGCTCTTAGGCAGCTTTTCTAAGCTGAGCTGCTTGGCATACACAAATGGACGTATCTCCAGCTTTCTCACCAGTTAGCAGAACTGCTGGACAAGCATAAGCCAAGCACATAAGGAGGGTGTCCACTGTAGCTATGTAAACAGCACTGTTATTTTCTCCAAAATCCTAATTCCCCTAAAGTACGATAGTCAGCCTTCCTCCACACCATGGATCCAACGCTGCAGCCTGAAAACACTAAGAGTAAAAACTACATATATGTGAGCATGTCTTGTTGCTGCCCCTAAGTACCAGTGTATCCGCTAACCTAGAGATGCTCGTTAACACATGGGAAGATGTGGGTGGGAATACACACATCCTGTGTCCCTTTATAAAACACACGGGTATCTGTGGAGCTGGGCATCCAGTCGCACTCCTGAGACCAGTGAGCTCCTCATGTCTTCCTGGAGGGTCAGGTCTGTATCCTAGTGAAAACCTAAGTATTCTGACTGGCGACTCAAGTCCTGCTAAGCTCCAATGATGCTGCTTTATAAAGTGTCTGTGCTTTGCTTCACTAGGCAGCACAGGGCTGCGTCTGCGTTAGAGCTCTGGCTTCCACATCTACTTCTCCACCGTCTTCCGTGGGTTGGTGCAATTCCCAAACTGCTCCAATGAAGCTCTGCTTCTCGTTTCTACGTCTGTTACTAAACACAAGTTCATCTTCTCAATGCCAGTCACGTAACCATAGTTTGGCTGCGAAAGGCCTGATGCCCCTTAAATCTGCAAGGACACCCTGGAAAAGTAACATTTCATATTATACAGGTCATTTAACACGCAATTCAGTCATTTTGTGTCCAGAACTAAGCAAACAAACCAAAAATACCTTAACTGGAGCCTATACTTCTGTATCTGATGTTCTGAATACCTTGACTTCATTCTTGTACTAAATTATGGGCCTTGCACAGTCTTTTGACCACTGACCTGATTCTTACAAAGAAAATAAATTTTTTGGGCACCACTACATTGGTTATCTGCTCAAACCCACCTCAGCATGATAAAATTAAGTGTGTGTGTGCATACATATATACACACATATATATTATGTATATATATATATATATATGTGTGTGTGAGATATAGGATCCTACGGACAAGGAAGGTCAGGCTTTAATAGCCAGACACACCTGTACTGTGCTAGGTTAGTATTATAGACATGAAACAACAAAAACCTAAGAAGACAACTTATATAAGTTTTAAGAGTCTCTAAGACATGCTTTATGAATAGGGGTACAGGGGTGCTTGATCTAGTAGAAAGAGGGCTCAGAACCAACATGGGAACAACACTAGACATCTTGACGACTGTAATATATGAAACGCATCCAACCTGTTTCGTCACCCAGAAGTAGGGCCGGTACGACCTGGTAACATGATAGCTCTACCCTGGCTGTGGCTTGTCTTCCACGTTTATTATTTATGAGTAGCGTGGAATTAGAAATGCTATACTGCTTCTATGTATAAATCAAGACGTATGTACAGGGGTAATAAACTGATTAATTTGAAGGTCAAGTTTGAAAAGCACACAGGAGCAAATTGTGGGTCAAGTTCTATCCCAAACTCGGAACCAGCTAGCTCATGAACTGATTTACACCAGCGATTAATATTTTTTTTACACCAAGGGTAGGACAAATTTAACAATCCTTGTAAGTAGAAGCAAAACATTGGCAAGCTGAGTTCTTACAAAACAACTCAAATGTGACTTAAGTTCATGCTGTTTTCTATAGTACTTCTCATGAGTCAATGACACTGGTCACCTTAAGAAACAATTCTAACCTGTTTTTCTATCTCACTGTCTAGATGGAATTTCTCTTGGATATTCTAAGTGTTATAATAACATTCAAATTTTTGAACCTACTTAACTGTCCTTAAGAAATATAATAGTTAACTTTCTCCCATCTTAATCTTCGAAATACAGGATTCCTACTACTTTAAGTGAATTGTTACAACAATTTATCAAAGCAAAATAAAGATTTAGTTATTTCCTAAATCCTAGGTGTGAATCAATAGAAACAGGAAGACACAGGCAAAGTGAAGCCAGGCAGTAACTGAGGAACACCCACATTTCCGTGCCAGGTTCGGTGCTTTCATGGTCCTCACATGAGGCAAAGCACTACACTGAAGGCCAGGAACAGTGATGCACACCTGTAATAATGACTCAGGAAGCTGAGGCAGGAGGATCACAAGTTGAAGACAGCCTGTGCTACATAGGAAGACTGTCTCAAATAAAATCCACTAAATTAAACATGCATCACAAACACTAAGAGGAATGGCAGAATGCCTTGGTACCTTGTAGTATTAGAGATGACTTGTACATTAAAAGAAAGGACACAAACAATGTCTCTGGACCTGTTTTTAAATAAGTCCTAACCATGTAAAAAGCAAATCTGTGTCTTGTCTATTTCTGTACTGTCTGGAAAAGTTCCCAGGAAGATCACCTTCCTACTTCTTTACCTCTCTGTGGAGAAGTCAGCCTGTTGGGGATTATGTCGTCAGCAGACACATCACTGAGCGCACGCTCACCGGTCCTCTGCCTGCACCATGCCTTACCTCTTGTGCAGAGAATCCCTTTCATCAGAAAGTCTGAAAGCTCCGATGCACACTTCAAAGTTCTGCAGAATTTTTACTGTAATAATCTAACTTGCCTTAGATGTATATACTAGTGGAAAAAATCCAGGCCACCTGTGTGATTACTTTGGAGCATGAATTTTTCACGTTTAGAACCCAATTAATATGAAATTCTTTTTAAAGATAATAAAGATAACTGGATGGAGGTGGGAGGAAACGTTGCTGAGGACATCCCAAGCAGGGACATTCTGCTAAGTCGAGCAGAGGAAAATGAGATGTGTAAACATTTGCAGTAAGTTTAAAGGTCAGCATTTCATAGTCATTGGTTTGTTACTTTTCATAGAAAGAAACTATCCAAAGACTCTGTCCTCCTCCTCAAAAAAAAAAAGTCCAACCTTTATTTCATCACACAACACACACACACACAAGTACACACAATCAAAACATGTTCACACTACAGCTAAATTCATCAGTGGTGGTGAAGGCGGAGTCCATGCTTGACTCCTGAAGTTAATGGTAAGCAATCACATTTGCACTTTGCAATGTTTTATTTGAAGGCTAGTGACAGTGTAGGGGAAACTCACGCAAAGGCAGCATGTAAAACTCTTGTTATTATCTGTGCACACGTTTTGAAATTTCCGGTGCATATAGAAAAGCTTGTGTAGAGAAGACACAGCCTTCCACTGAAGCAGGGCTAGGACCCTTTCCACAGATTGACTCTAACGTTGGGAACTCGGCCCTTTAACAGGAATACAACTCATCTTTTCCAAACTTACCCAATGGACAAACCAAAAGCCTTGGCTTCATTTCCCCCTGCCCCAGTGTAGTAGCCATTTCAAAATAAAATTTCTATTTATAATGCTCATTTTGTTCAGGGTAGCATTTCTGAGGGAAGCCAAGTCCCCAGGCTCTTAAGCCTCAAGCTTTAGTTCTTGTGTGGGACTCCATCTTACACGATTTTAACGTGTCAAGTCCACTTTCTAAACTTCTGACTGTTCTAGCAGCTGCCCTAGGGACATGAATGCACACGGTGATAAAGACAAAATCACCTTCATGTCTGGGACAGTTAAAAGCAATGGGCTCTGAAGTCAAGATCTGTTATTTGTTCAATCTGAACAGTAAACAGAAAACACCTTTCTTGGTAACAACCTGGGTATAGTTCTACAATCAGCCAGTATTTCCAATGGTTTTGGTTTTGAGCAGAGTGACTAGTTATGTATGCTATTTTGTAAGGGGTTATATTTTGATCAATCTTTATCTCAAAAATGTGTCCAAATTGTTCCTGATATTTACTATACTGACTCTTTAATTGTAATAATTAGAAGAAATTTTCTTAAAAAAAAAAAAGATAGAAAACCATATACTCAGAAACACTTAGAAAAGGCACATTAAAGTACACTTTAAAATACAGTTGCAATTTTCACTCTCTACTCCTGAAACAAAAATAAACCATTTATCAGTAAGTGCATTTTTTCCATGGAGAAAATATTTATTAGTTTTCAAATGATCACATAATACAAATATTACACAATTAATCATTCTAGAAAAAAAATCACTTATTCATAAAGTAAACATGGAAAAGATATAAGATTGCATATTGTGACACGAAATTGTTCTTTTAAAATCTGAAAAGAAAATGCATCAAAATTAAACTTTAAACAAATCAGTTCACAGTAATACATAGAGTTTCACTTTGCAGTAGAGCTTGCCGTGCATGAGGTAATGGAGATGCTCTTACATTTCTTTTGCATACTTTAAGGAACAGAGCTGAAATTAATTAAAGTTTGAGATTCCAAGCTTAAATCACTCTCCATCACTCTTCGGTGCTGAGACAACGGCTAGTGAGCTCAGGCCAAAAAATGGTTTGCACCGAGGGTTAAAGAATGAACTGGAATGTCTAGGTGAATCTCACTTTCAGTTCTGAGCTTCCTAAAAGATTAGGTAATTTGTTTTTTGCTTATATGTATTTATAAACTATCTTATTAAATCAGGAACACAATTTCAGCTCAAAATTATCTTTAACATTTACTTTTAAGCATTATACTTTTGAAAATTGATTTATAAGTAAGAACTATTTCTTATAGCCAAGAAAGACTACAAGGCAGTTCTATCTTAGCAGGTAAGAGTTCTTCACTTTGAGAGGCTAACATTTCAGATTTCTTCTATTATCATTCTGTAACTTCTCTTCTTAAGACTTATTCCAAATTAAAAGGAACTGGCAGCATCAGGTGAGTTGGTTTTCTTTAACAGCTTTGACTGGCCAGTTACTAGATAAGCAAAGACAGAAACAGACACTTTGACAGCTGCTGCCAACTAACTGGTAACTCACTCACACAGACAGGTCCGTTCTGACTCTCCGGGGTCTCGGTTCTGCACCACTCACATGGCAGAGTGAAACAGGCATTTACTGCCTGGAAACGCAGGCCAGACTCCACTGGTCCCGGAGGCAGCTCTAGGACTTTCTGGACTTGATAAACTACAGTAAGACTAAGGCTCGGGACCAGCGCAAGGTGAACTGAGAGTGCATCCTAACGCTAGAGAGCTCCTGAAGAGCTGGCTTCGCCCTGTGTTTGCTCGTCCCCTGTAGCACTGGCTAACAAAAGGACAGGTGGTAGGCAGCAGGCCTCATCCAGCCTTGTGTAATTTTCACACTACTTTTTAAAGTGGGGGTTGCCTACTTAATTAAAATGACTTTCAGTCCCACAAATCTTTTAAGTAAAGCACATACAGAGAGCTGCTTTGAAAGACAAGACTCTCTACTTCAGTCTTCAGAATAAGAAATATTTTCATGGCCATGTAAAACTCCAATAGGAAAAGATTACTTCATTATCTGAGCCTTTCCATTTTCAGACCAAAAATAAACCAGAGTAAATCTTAAAGTTTGTAAGTAACAAGAGCAGGTGGTTGGCTCATCCTTGTGTCTTCTAGACATACTGCCTGGATCCATTCACCACTGCCTTCCAAGTGCAGGTGCTGGCCTGTGTGACAGATCATCCATGAGGGCTCTGCTAGAAGAGTTCCTTTTGCTGAGGAGGGATGATGTTTTACCAGTTGAAAGAAATCTGGGCAATTAGAGAACAAATAAACCGGTCTCCCATTATCAAGATACCTGGAGTCACAGAAGGAAGCCACCAAGGAAACAATGAAAACTTGCCAAAGCACCAACCTCACATTCTGCCCACTGTAGATGGTGAGACCTGCCTGGACTCACACCCTACCCTTGGCATCAAAGGAACTAACAAAGAACCATCTTAATGCCCTAGGAACATTCTAGTGAGAGGCTCTTTTTTTGTCACAAATTACACTCCTAGGGACTAGAAAACTACTTTTTTGAGTATATTAAATATAACTTTCAGGGCCATTAAATCTCCTGAAATGCATACTCATTCTTATTTATTTTATGAAAGAATGAAGCCTACATTTGACAGTAAAGCCACACAGTACTATTGTTCCATCTCCCAAGAGACTGAGTGTGAAGGCCTAACACATAAGGTAGGGAAAAGACCAAAAAGTCGTCACTAACAGGACACCGCGACACCTGGGCATGCAACTGTATAAATTTATAGACCTCAGGTGTCTGGCCTACCCAAAGACGAAGCACAGAAACTTCAATTTCTGGACTCTAATAGCTCTGTCAACTCCACTGCTAGAATAAAGGCCAAAGCAGGAAATGACCGCCTTCCCTCAATTCCTGTGAACTACACAGGCATGGACCAAATTGTGTGTGTGCCCCAGATTAGCCACTGCATTAATTATCTGGAGAGAAAATAAAATTGATTTGAGGTTTGTTTTCTGAATGGGCACCAGATAGTACTCTCAGGAAACACACGTCTACAGTCCCACCTGGCTCTTGTAAGAAGCCAAGGGGCTCACCAACAGAGTAAAATGGGTAACGGAAGGACACTGCACTCCATAGATAAACCCAAGGAAATAATGGAAAGCACCCACTTGTTTATTATCCTTTCCCACTCTCTCCAGAAGCTGGAAATTCTGTCTCCAAGGGTTCAGTGGACAAAGTGGAGCCCTGACGTCAAAAGCTCTCCGTGGTCGTGGCTGTATCTGTGGCTCTAGGATCACGCCTTGCACCTCTGGGAGGAGAGAAGCACTGAAATAGAGCTGAATATAGATTTAAGAAAAAACTCTTATTAAAAAAATTACATACTCTGGTCATTTGAGTTTGTAATGGCTTATCCTCAGGACAAAAAGGAGTTATCTTGGGCAAACTTTAAGTACCATCTTAATTTGAATTATAGAAATCTGTTACCTGGTAAGTACTAAGAAGGGACCTGTACTGGTCTAAGCCATAACATACTCTGTGACAAACCTCTCAACCTCAAATAGAAGATCAAAGGGAAAAAAAAAAATCATAAATTATGATGGGAAACAAGATCATGGTTGTCCTAAAGGGGCAGGGAGAAGGCATTCAACATGAGATACATCACAAGACCCAGTTATTTCTTCTATCAAAGAGAAGAAGATGGATTGGAAAGTGGAAACAGAATAATCATAGTGACAGAACAGTATACTTCAGGAATGTCTACAAGGCTCAATTTAAGGCTCAATTTAATGGTTTAAATTCCAGTGATTTAAAGAGAACTGATCCACATTATAGGCCAATATTATGGCAAAAAAAAGGTTAGGCTTGAGTTTTATCAAAGCTCTGACTAATGTCAATGGAAAAGGTTTCTTCAAGCATTCATCCTTGAAACTGGAGGGCAGGCTAATGTTCGCAGGTAATAGATAGTCCAGTTTTTTAAAAGTACGGTCCTTTTGTTTGGAGTCAGGAAGAACCAGGAATATCCATTAGTGCCCACAATGTAGAAATTAAAACAGCAAGCATACCAAACAATAGGTGATGCTAAGCATGCAGGAAAATCACTTTTCTACAGGACAGAAGTTTAAAAGCACAAAGCCTCTGGTCAAGGGAAAGCTGAAAAGGAGAAGCAGAGAGGCAGGTATGCATTTAAAGTTACAGGGGTTAACAGCAGTGCCTCACGGGAAATGCTAATTCTGTGGTACAGAGTGGCACATTCCTGTTAAATCTGAAGAGCCTCCTCTAACGATGGACCTACTGCGTGTCCCTGCTCTATGATCAGTCAAGTCATGGTGTCCTACTTCTGGGACATGTTGTATTTTGGGTAAATGAAGGGGCAAATGCTACTGAGTTATTTTCCTCTCACACCGACTGGTTATCACAAGGTTTCCTTACCTGTTAGTGGAATGAGGGTTGCGCTCTCCTGTTCTCTACCAAACAACCAACAAAGGTTATAGTCTCAGCATTAAGGAGGGGGCAACCAACCAGTTAGTGTCTACTGCCTTCACTTCCTTCTGGCTCTGGCAGCCAGTTTGGAAACATACCAAAGCTGAAAAGGAATGGTTACTCCATTATCTAACAACATTGAGACTCAAAATTTTGAAAAGCCTGAAGATGACAAGAAAGCTGAACCCTTCTACTTAGGAACATATCCAACTTTGCACAAATGAGAGAGAAAAAAATTGGCCTAAGAAAAGGAAACCTATGATGAAATTTAACCATCCAACCTATAATTTCCAAAAATGAAAAGAAAATCGAAAGTAATAGAGGAGGTGGAATTGCCACGTAATAAAGACAGAATAAACATCTACAGAGTGCTTTGTGAGGCAAAATGGCAGCACCTGGTCCTCGCTTACAGTTCCCAACAGACTGTAGTGGATCAGTGTGCTGTCCAGTGTTACTATATTAAGCAGGTGGACCGGGAATGATAAAAGAACCACAGTTAGAACCAGACTATCTCAAGGAACGCAGTCTAGTCCTCAGAACTAAAGAAAATGGACAGACCCCGACAGCTGGACTCTTACTGCTAAGACCCTGAGAACAGCATAGCCACAGTGTGTCAACGTTGCCTCATACGTCTCCTACTCAACAGTGCAAGTGCTACAGCAGAGCTGCAACTGGCCAGCAGTCACCCTCTCATCTTCTCCAATTCTGTTGGCAAACCCTTCCTTTTGTGATAATATTTCAATATAAACCACTGGCGATTGTTTATGAATTCTATACTAATGAAAGCTAAGTAAAATTTAATAATCAAGGTAGGTTTAAAAATCTATTCAAGCCAGGCACAGTGGCCCACACCTGTAATCCCAGAACTCAGGTGTGTTCGGAGCCAGCCTGATCTACAAAACAAGTCCAGGACAGACAAGTCTCAGAAAAACCCTGTCTTTAAAAAAAAAAAAAAAAAAAGCTTTTCCCCAATTTCCCCCTAATGATCAAATAACAATCAATCCTAACACAGCGTTGGGCAAAAACTGGGAAAAAAGTGAACAGCATTTTGAACAAATACACATGACAGTGTTTTTTAAGTTTAGCTTAACATTAGGTTGAGTTCACAGCCTCAGCAGGAGCTTTAAGCTACCCACTTCCAAACCTGTGGTTTATTTTTCGCACCTTCCAGAATTCATGTTAAAAAGAGCCATCTTAGCTTGAAGACAACAAAAATCACACAAGGAAAACCCTAAGATCTTTACGTTAAGTTAAAAAGCAAGTTCAAGTTAGCCCAAGAAGTCTGTGAACTTCCCAAAGTCACATTTCTTTCAGAATATTTCTTCATTTTGCCCTTAGTATCAGAACTGCACCATGCTCTTACTCGGTGGTGAATAAACACACAGATTTTGTCAAGTAAAAACGACTTTAAAAATCATTAAAGAGAGATGGAATTCTTTTTACTACAAGTAAAAATTCTGGTTGGATTTGATTGTATATAGAAAAATGCACAATTTGAAATTGAGGTCGTACGTGAGGAGCACCAGTGACAGTGCATCAGGACACAGGAGACCGCCTCATGCCGGGCTCCCCAAAGCACTCCTCCATGAGATGTTTTAAATGGGGAAAACAACATATTCTGTAAGACTAAAATGTAAGCACGAGAGAGTAAATTTCAAACCAAAGGTGACAAAATCTGTAGTGCTGTGATGTCACACAGCAAGGATATGAGTGGTCTCTCCGGCAGGTCAGTGAAGTTACCAAAGCTCTCTGTAACTCTACATTTCTAAAGATACAGCCAGAAAGTCCAGCTATGTTCAAATCAAAAACAAATGCTAAGTGTTATTTATGTATGCTTTGCATTACATGCATTACACATACCACCGAGAAAAGGCTCTTTTGAAACATCTGTCAAGAGGCTGCTTGTAAACTCTGTCCTCAGAACTGTATCATTAAGTGAGGATATACAGCTTATTGGTTTTAAGCACTTCTGTCATCAAAGAAAAAGAGAAAGCTATGTCTATTTTTAAACAGTGCGCCTGTTGTTGTTTTTGAGGCAGGGCCTTACGCAGCCCAGGATGACTTCTGCATCTCTAGTGCTAGTACCACACAGCCTGCAGCAGTCCAGGGATGTGGCTCTCTTAAAGACCTGTGTCATTCCTGACCTAGGTAAACCACTGCTTACAAATGTGCAGATTTGTGCAATAAGACCTTACAAATGACTTGGTAACCTCCACAGCATCTGTTTCATACCTACCTTCCATCACTGATTCTTACTGGTTCAAAAGAACTTCTACTTAAGAAATGAACTTCCCACAGACTCCTCTGTGCAGAACAGTCCCGGTTGGTCATCAGAAGAAAACATTTCTTTTTCTTTTCTTTTTTCTAACAAAAGCAGAATCTTTGTCTCTCCAGGCCCTAGAAGAGTGTGTGGTACTCTGAATAGATAATTCAGAAAATGGTTTCCAAATGAAACACACTGGTCAAGAAACAGTAAGGAAGGGAGAATTGTGTTTCCTGGCTAACATACAGGTAGACACCCCACAGTTCAACTTTAATTCTTAAGGCAACAACTTTAAACAAGGTATCAAAATTCAGGCAGGAGGTGGCATCAAACCAGGCTACCTACTAAGTGCCAAGCCAGTTGTGGCTACTTAGGCGGACCCCCATCTCAAAACAAACCACCCACTAGACAATAAAACCCCCTCAACAGCTAAAAAAAAAAATCCATTAAAATATGTTTTCTCATCCTTTTGGAAAAGGTAACATTCAAAGTGTTACTGGGACTGAACTCACACCACTAGATTTAAATGTCCAGTTTTGCTAAAGGGAAAACAATAGGGGGCTGGAGAGGTGGCTCAGAGATTAAGAGCACTGTCTGCTCTTCCAGAGGTTCTGAGTTCAATTCCCAGCAACCACATGGTGGCTCATAACCAACAGTAATGTGATCTGATGCCCTCTTCTGGCCTGCTGGCTCACATCAGGCAGAATACTGTATAAATAATAAATAAGTCATCTTTTAAAAAAAGTAAAACAATAGATAAGTAACCAAATATGTCTTCATATCCACTAAGGCATAGGATGAAGTAACACAGATAAAAATGTAGACAATCAAAAGGTTGTCATAGAATATACCTGGTAACTTCTACCAGCTAGCTGTAACAAAGGGTAAAGGGAAACCTCAAAAGAAAGACAAAACATAAAATTCCTTAAATCTGACTCTTCTGAATGAAAAGGAATTGTCTATTTGACCTGCCCACATTACTGAAAGTAATCTTAAGCCTCACGGTACTCAATTGTGATTTTTACAATTAGCCCAACTTTGCCCTCCCCAATAGCTCTGATGCCTGCTTGTTTTCTGAGTATAAATTATTGGCTTTGTTCTTGGGCTAGTCAGGAGACTCTGAAAAAAGTTACTTTCAGATAAAATACCTCTTCTGCTGTATTTTTTTCCTAAGATCCCAAGTGGTACATTATATAAATATACTCAGAAAAAAGTGAAAAAAGACAGCAGGTAATATTCATATTTCATTAATTACATCAATTCCATTAGTATCTTTATCCATATGGCAAAGATTGCCATCAGTCAACACCACCAGCACCAACAGAGTAAGACTAAAACTGAGAAAGCCCTGATGCAACAAGGATGTCAAAGAAAGACACACGAGTACAAGTAACAATACTTAATGCCATCAGTCTCACGTCATCACCTCCACGACACAAAGAGAGAAAATCAACACCCACTTATCAACGATGGTCGTCCAGCAGTGGAGTAGACGGAGAGTATGCACCTCCTGACCCAGGCACTGGGCAGAGCACACTAGCTCTCCTGCCCCATCTGATCATGAGAAAACAGCAGGTGAGCAGAAAGTGGAAAGCCACTGGGCGAGCTGCTGCTATGTGTCAAGGTCAGTGAGACCCGGCAGGGAATTGCCAAGTACAGTGTGGGAATCTAGATGGGACCCTAAAAGGATCAGAGTAAACACGGTGTCAAAGCTCAAAGCCAGCTTACAGATGGGTACTCATTTCCTAATCTCTCCATTTGTATAGGAATGCCAAGGAAAGCTGGGTGGTAGTTTCTGGAAAGACTGTGTACTACTCACCCCTACTGTTTCAAAACAAAAGGCTAAAATTTAAAAAAACAAAATGTCTGGAATCAGTTTCTGTAACCATGCAATACTCACTGAAAAGAAATATAAATCAAATTTTTTTTCAGATTCAGAATAGTTTAGTGTGCTGTTTCTTCAAAAAGTATTCCTAATGAAAATAACAGCAGTGTGTCACTGTGAATGCCAAAAGTCCACGTTAGCCAATGAAAAGAAACTAAGGCAACCTGTCTGTCTACTGCTCACCAAGATAGATTCCTACACAACACTCAGACTGCAACGCCCCCACAAACTAAAACTGTCCAGCCAGATTTCCTGTACTTAAAATCCTAGTGGCTTACTAATTATTCAAAGCTTTCATCATTGTTTCAATTTTTCAAACATTTTGAGAACAAAATTTTCATTAATGTCTAAGAAGGAAAATACTGAATATGGTGAAAATATTATTATCACCATTAAACTGACAACTCTAGAAATACAACTTAGGCCAGATATGGTAGAGGACATTCCTTAACACCAGCACTCAGGAATCACAACCTCAACCTCTGTACGTTCAAGGCCAGCCAGGGAGGGCTACATAATGAAATGCTCTATGAAAGAAAAGAAAGAAGAGAAAAGAGGTTGGGGTGGGGCAGGGGGCGGGAGAAGAAGTGGTTTCCTTACATTAATCTTAGTACTGGGAGTTTAGGGGCAGGAAAATTAGGTATTCAAGACCAGCCTTGGCTACATGAGACCCTGTCTGAAAAGCAAAAACAAGAACAGACAAATTTGAGTTCACACCACACTTGATTTCAACCCTTCAAAGTGCCAATGCTACAAGAAAACATTTTCTTTGTATTTATCAAGCCAAAGATCTAAACCTCCGCTATAGAGACTGTGGTGCTAGACAGATGGCTCAGCAGTCAAGAGCACTGTCTGCTCCTCCAGAGGACCAGGTTTCAGTCTCCAGCACCACATGGTGGCTCACAACTGTCTGTAACTCCAGTTCCACAGGATCCAATATCATCTTCTATATCCCCTAGCACTAGGCACAAGCATTGTGCACAGTCATACATGCAGATGAAACATAAGTAAGATTTAGACGCGAGCGAGCACAGGACTGGAGCGACAGCTCTATGCTTCAGGGTGATCCCTTTCTTCCAATCAGCTCCCAGCCCCTGTGTCAGGAAGTTAAAACAGTCCATTTTAACTCCAGTACCAGGGGATTCATGTCTCTTCTGGCCTCCTCAGGGATATGCACTCAAATACACATGTGCACACAAGTGCGCGCACACATAATTAAGTAATAATAATAAGTAGTGCTTTTTTTAATGAAATGAAATTAATCTGGCCTCCTTCACACATTTTGGAAGTCACTGACTGCATATCATTCAGAAGTAATACCAGATTGTGGTATTTCTAAAAAGTAAAAACAAACATTTTTAAAAATCCATTCTGTCCTCCAATTTTAAGTTCAGCTAATACTTTAAAACCTGAGTTTACTTTAAGTTTTACAGCAGACTAGAAGAGTCAAAAGTCCCCTCCATATTTAGTATCACTGTCTATACATTCCATGACAAATTTTTCACCTTAAAAAAAAAATCTCAGGCTACAAAGGACTTCAAATTTTACCTCAAATTTTGAGATTTTTAAACCATATATGGTGGCTCAATCTATAATCCCCCATTCCAAAGGCTGCATCAGGAGGGTCACTGCAGGAGGACAGCCTGGGCTACATCTACCCGCCCACCAGTGAGAAGGCTGCATCAGGAGGGTCATTGCAGGAGGACAGCCTGGGCTACATCTACCCGCCCACCAGTGAGAAGGCTGCATCAGGAGGGTCACTGCAGGAGGACAGCCTGGGCTACATCTATTACCCCCATACACACCCAGTCAGAAGGCTGCATCAGGAGGATCATTACAGGAAGACAGCCTGTGCTACACAGCAAGTTACTCCTGAGCTACGGAAGCAAGTACTATGGCTAGGCTACAGAGCAAGAACCTGCCTCAAAACAACAACATACCTCTCTTGTATTCCATTTCTCAAATGAACACATAAGAAACTGATGGGCAGGTTCAATACACTTCTTTCCTTAGTCAACGCCACCAAGATTTAACCCTACAGCATAAGCAGCCAGGAACAGATAACTGATGAAATGCCTTGTATGTCTGTGAAAATTGAAATATTTATACTAGCTAGCTCCTTGTAACCTAATTTGGATTTCCCTCAAGAATACACTAGCACACAGACTCCATCCCTAATAACTGCGAACCATTTACAAGGTAGGGACAGGCAAATGAACCGAGGGCATGCCGACACAGCATGCTTCCAAGCATCTGGCAAAAACCTATTTGGTGCACTCTCACATGGCAATAAGCACACTTTTATTTCTAATATGAACGTACAACTTAGGAAAAGCAAGATAAGAAATGCTAACATTATGGTAAGGTAGTAACTGTAGACAGAAGAGGGCTGAAGGGGATATAAAAAGGATTCAACAAAAACCCTTGGACTCTAGAACTTTCCTTTTCCCATGTGACAAACTAGTATTACAAAAACACCTATTTTGAAAGTTCATAGAGAACTTCATGATCCAGTTCAATCAATCTATGAACCTAAACATCCCAATCCTGACTCACTGTCTTATTAAACCAAACCAACTAGTCTCCTTCATTCTGTGAGATGGTTTACCACCCCATACAGGGCTGAGAACAGAACAGATGCTCCTTAGGGCACTGTGCCCATCTAAAACCATCCTGACAAAGTTTCAGATCGCTTCATCTGGAAAATGGTTCTGCTGTGGTAAACTGTCACATGGGGTTTAAACTGTCACATGACACTGTATTTCCCTAAGTCCCCTTCACTCCCATTAGAAAAAAACAGATGGCCTGTTTGTAACTACTTTTGCACTTGTGAACTTTTCCCAAGTACTTATCAGATGTAGGACATTCCTCACAGAATGGAATTCAGAAAAAGATTAAGCCCTGATTTCCCCATTGAATGGAATGAGGTATTGTTTGTTTGTTTGTTTGTTTGTTTGAAATAGAATGAAGGCACTCAATATATACCAATCTTAGTAGAACTGAGAAAGAAGCCATTCTGAAAGTAAGTTCTTTCGTAGAACCCCCAGTGATCACAAAGACCCAGGACCCTTGTTCAGGAGGCCGTGGTATGTAGAAATCTTAGCCAGGTAGGCAAGCTTTCTTCTTTAACCTACAATGCCACAAAGGAACCGTCTAACTTGGCACATATGATCACCCACCATGTACACAGCTACAAGGACTTGAGCTGGGTGCATTACACACCTATCTCCTTTAATCTTCCCAAACAGTACCAGAGTATCCTTTAGTCCCAAAGAACAGGTAAGAAAACTGGACTGAGAAAGCTCAACTCACTTACAAAAGCCATGCAATTAAGAGGTAGAAGAAACAAGGTTAGAGACCAGGTCTCATGCCAAAACTGATATTCAGTACAATCTACCTCATTATACGCTGAAAGCACTAACACCTTTGTCCGATCAACTGACGTGAATGTGGAAGCTGTCACGCACACTGTATGTGGAACAACAACTGAGCATAGACTTCATCTGGAGACATCGCGGTCTATGCTGCTCAAACACATGAGGCCCTCTGGGCTTTCCCCTCTATGGCCTTAGTTAGTACTTCTGCCAACACCAGGTATGGATGAAGCACCTGGTATTTCTGAGACAAATACATCTCTATGGAAAGAACTGGCAAGAGCTTTCGAGACTGACAGACAACTGCTTAAAGTAGCTGTTACCATTTTTACTTCCCAGGTAAGCAATGAGGGGAACGCACCACTGGATAGAAAACTGTACCAAGTTTTTCCACAATTACCAACCATCGCACCTGCTTCTTTCCTTCCACCTCTGTAATGGTGTATCGCCTTTCTGGCTTTGTTCATCTCCTAGTCATGTGCTGAACCTCTAACTCAGACTCGGTACTCATGGTATTTAGACTCAGTACTAATGGTATTTAAGCTTCATACTCAAAAGCTCAAATATAGCAGCACAGCTTGGCTCGGTTACACCAGACTCTACTCTTGAAGCTTTTGTTTTTACATATTGGATCTATTTATAATAAGCCACTGTAAAGCCTCATGGGCTTAGACTCTGAGTACAACCAGAAAAATAACCAAAATGCTAAGGAAAAATATCCCCAAATGGGCCTTAACTTCCACAAAATCAACTCTTCAAAACGTTCTCCTTCTGCAGCTGCTGGGCTGGTGTAGAAGCAGGCCACTTGCAGGTGTAAAGTGAGGGGCTTTCAGCAGCAGCTGCACCTTCCCACTAGTGACAGTGGGGATGGGGGCATTGCCCCAGTGATGATGTAAGCATCACCATCATACCCCCCCAAAACTCCAGCTGACACTTTCAACAGCTCCAATGTTCATCCAACAAAAAATAAAATTTACCTTCCAACATAAAGGAGCAAAATGATAAATTCCATTTTCCAATTGCATATTAGTACATTTGTGGTCCAGTAACAAACATATGACATGAATACAACCTGCAACAACTCAAAACTAAAGATCTGAGTCATAAATATGCTATTATGATTCAACTAATTAGAACAAGGTTTCTGTATTTATTTATTTATTTATTTATTTATTTTTTATTTTTTATTTATTTTTTTTTTTTTGGTTTTTTGAGACAGGATTTCTCTGTGTAGCCTTGGCTGTCCTGGCCTCGCTGATCTCTAACTCAGCAATCCTCCTGCCTCTGCCTCGCAAGTGCTGTGAATTCAAGGCCAGCCTGGTCTACCCAGTGAGTTCCAAGATAATCTTTTTAATCATTATCATCATCATCTTTTAAGAAAGAAAGAACACAAAGTGTCTCCAGTTATTCTTCTGATTTGTGACTGGCGCTAAACTTCAAAGCTTAGTGCTAGGCATTAAATTTGGAAATGTTAGCCACAGCGAAAGGAATGCAAAGACTGTCCTCCTCTCTGTGTCCACAGCGTCCGAGAGGAGAAGCTAAAAGGCCTGCAGTGTGGGGTAGTGCTTTTTATCACGATAGGACGTTAAAGCTGGCAAAAGCGCTAGTGATACAACAGTGCACACCCTACTTCACAGACTGTGTGGAGGATCTCCACGAAGGGCGACAGCGGTCAAGACTGCAGCTTGGGTGTGTGCGGGAGACAGGGGAGAGAAATGGGTCCAACAGAAAAGCGGCTGGAGCAAACCAAGGCTCCACAGTTCACTAAAAGGAAGGCAAACCCCATACTGGAGTCTAGGGAAAGGCAGGCGGAGCATGACGGGACACCTGTTACAAGTGTTAGAGCGGAGCTTCACATCACTGGGGGCTCACCATACCTCGGCTGGGGACCTTAGCACACACAAAGCCAAGACTGTGTCAACTCCTGTCCTTCAGCACAGTGAAGAAACCCACCAAGGCGCACTGTTCACTTAGCAGCATGTTTCACATTGTATTTACTAGGCAAGTTTCATCAAATACCATCTTTTTAAAGTAAATTTTAAAGTAAGCCTACATGTGATTAAAAAAAAAAAAAAAAACTATGTATAACTGTCAAAAACACAACAAAAGTATCTAGAGCGAACAATCAAGAAAATGAACCTAATGTCAAACATAAAGCTTCCTTTTAAAGCAAAGTTAACCGGAGTCTTCATTTCTGTAAAAGATTAAAGTGTAAGACAATATCTGAAATATTTTTACTAGTCATCCTTTTCAACACAGCAAATCACAGGGAGTAAACAACTAAGGAGCCCTTTACTATATAAAAATATCTTTATTATTCAGTATTTCTACTGTGGTAACAGAAAACGGACTCAGCCCCAGTGCCTCCCAACATACTTAAGACTGACTTGGGGAGGCAGAACATTCTGGTTTTAATCACATGCTCCAAAAGTGTGATGGTTCAACCCGAGATTCAGAATGACCATGAAATAAAATCATTAGGCATGAAGGCATTTCTAGGATGGCCTGGGGTGAAGGGCACCCCATAAGGTTGAGGTCACAGTGACTAGAAAGGAGAAAGTGTGCTGAGCAGCTTCCTTCACATAGCCCACCCCAAGGTTGAAGGAAAGTTACTTTGTTGCAGCCATGAGAAGGGAAAGGTAAAGTGAGAACTCTGGAAGCAGAATTCCGTATTTAACCCCAAATGCCAGTTTACAGGTAGGTAGGTGACCTTGAATAAAAGGCTTAAAGAACTAAACTAACTCCTCTGTGCTCAGAACAAAGCCATGACTGGTGTCACCAGGGCCTGAACTGCACACACACAGCACACAGCAAAAACCATTAGCTACAAGACAGGACAGAGCCTCAAGAGAGCACAATCTGAGTTAAAAACAAGTTAAAAGCCATACGAAAGTAGCCTGATTCTATTAGTACTGAGATATACTGTAACCACACGGTAATTTTAATGGTAACTATCATTTAGACTGTATGTGTATACTTTCAAATCACTCCTAACTACTCAATACGCTATTGGTTAGTACATACATGTACACACACTAAGAAAGCCTAATGACAAATAAGTAATAACTAAATAACCTGAATGAGGCATGAGAGAATTAACTCATGAACAATGAACAATTTTGAGTTCGTAAGTCACTCATCAAAGAATACTCAGGCATGCACACAGGATATCAAGAATTCCCCAAACTGAGCAGTCACATGTTACTGTAGAAATGATGTGAGGGCCCTGGGAAAAAAGCAAGCCGTTATTGCACCTGTCTTATCCACACAAAGCTGAGTTGCTCTGCTCTGTGGCTCCATGGATGAGCAAAGCCACACGCCCTCCATGACCTAACGTTGATCCTTTATGAAACCAAGTCACAGGAAGTCTCCGCAGCCAACACAAAATAGGTTCACAGAGGCGAAGGGGAAGTCTGTAAACTAGCCTCTGGCGATCCCGACATTACATCATTTTCCCTTCTGGTGATGGTGGTGCTCCTGCTCCTCCTATTGCTCCTCCTACTGCTCCTGCTCCTCCTACTGCTCCTCCTACCGCTCCTGCTACTATTCCCTTGAAGATGAAGGCCTCATCTCTTGATGCTTGACTCCTATAGAGCACACATGGTCACTAAAGCATATAGTTAATTGAGAACACTGCCAGTCCTTTTCATGGTTCTTTTCCCTCTGAAACATCCCTACTTTCCTATTCTGAATAATAGGTAACTAATGATGACCATAAGTAAAACAGATCACAGAAATTGTACACAAATGTTCGCTAAACTAGCTAACCGGGGTGGGGGTGGGGGGGATGAAGGGGGATCATCAACAGAAGCAAGCTCAAAGCCTGCTTTGAACAGCTGAGACTGCAGAGAAGATTGCCAAGATAATACCTAGGAATTTTAGAACCATTTTATGGAAAATAGCAATGGCAGTCAAAAGCGGGACAACTACTGACCATTTCAATTAGGGAATGAAGGTAGGGTTTTTTTGTTGTTGTTGTTGTCGTCGTTTCATTCAAGTTAGAGAATTTTTAATGGCATAAGCTTAAGTGAATACAAAATAAGCAAAACACAATGCTTGTTTAAGGGAGGGGGACCCAGCTAACTCACAAGCAGCAAAAAAGTAAACCAAGTCTCAATCATATCATTAATCAGGGGGAAAAACTGATGTCACACGATAACCTCTAAGAAATTTAATTCTATTCTCTAAGAAGATACATTTGACTTGCCTGCTCTTACACCAGAATAGATTCTCTTCATTAAATAGACTTTTACCATCTCCATAAACACTGAAATAGGTTTGGACACTCATAGATCCCAAACTCCCCTCCTCACAAAGGTTAAAATGTTATCAGATAACCACAAAGTTAATAAATTCTAACAAATACTATAAACAAAAGCAACAAGTTTTTACAGCCAACCTAAATTTAGGTTGGTATGCCAAGGCCTCCCAAGGTGTCAGCAGCTTGGCCGGGGTACTAGTACATACCTGTCATCCTGGGCTCCGGAGACTGAAGCAGGACCACCACAAACTCAGGCCAGCCTGTGCTAGGTAGCTAGTTTCAGGTTGGCCCAGGCTACATAGCAAGATATTGTCTCAAAACAAGAAAAAAAGAAGTGGCAAACTTTAAGGGCATGTTGGGGAGGTGACACTAGGCATGTTTATGTTCAAGAAAGCATGTGCAAATGCCCAAAAGAAGAAGAGCAGATGAGAGGTGAGGAAGGTTCTGAGAGGCCATCATGTGTCATTAGGACTTGGAGGAAGCAGGGGAGTGGAAGCCTGGGGGCACAGTTCCTCAGTGGCTGAGCATCTGCCTGGCATGCCTAAGGCCCTAGGCCCTATGCCCAGCACCAAGAGAAGAGAAAGTTTACTTTTCCTTTTTATCTGCTTCTTGTCTGCCAAGAACAGCGAGCCCTTGCCACATGCTCCCGCCACCAAGTTCATGGGGCCAAGGAACCAAGGACAGAACCTTCTGAAACCGTGAGCCAAAATAAACCTTTCCTGGGGGAACAGGAGCCAGCTAGGAGGCCAGGAGTAAACATGGACAAAGGAATTACCTTATACCAGATGGGAAGGCTTTAAGGGCATCTGGGCAAGCAAGTTACATAAAAGATTGCCACATTAAGAATACCATTCAGACTGCAACGAAGTACCAGAGAAGGCTCTGTGAAAAGGCTACTACACTCAGCATGTTTTAAGTGAAGGCTGTTTTATCTTACACTAAAATTGTGCCAACTGAGAAGGGATGGGATATAAGGACCAATTCTACACTGACAGAGCCAATGTGGGGGAAAAAAACAGATGAAGAATGTGACTCTTGGTGTCTAAAGTGATGAAGTCACCTCATCAAAATGAGGGCAACCTGAGGAGGGCTGAATATTGGGTGTTAGGTTGGCACCATGCTCAGCAGGCATGGCCGCTCAGGCCTCTGATCCTAGCACCTGGGAGGCTGAAGCGGGAGGATGGCCTCACCTCAAAGTTTGAAGCCATCCAGTACTACACCGCAAGAACTTACCTCAAAAAATAAGACCGAGAACTTGGTGACAATCAGACCGGCTAGAAAAGCTGACAGTGGTAGTCTGGCAGAGGATAATCTCAGTGAGACCAATACAAAATAGCAAGAAAACTGGGGGGCGGGAGGGGGGGGGTAGAGAGACAAAACAAAAACAAAGAAGGATGTCACAGCTGGCCAGAGTGCTAGGGAGAGAGCTACATCAGCCAGGTGAAGGCATCAAAAGAAGACTTTCTGGGCAAGGTGGCTGGGAAAGAAGAAATGACAGCAAGAAAAGGAATTTCTGTTTGTGAGATCATAATCCATTTTTACAATACAGATCAAGAACAAAAACAATACAGAACAAGGTGCTTTATTTTTTTTCTTTTCCTGTATCTTCCTTCTAATCAGTCATTAAAGGGTATTTTGGAGCCATGTGCGGGAGGCCTTACCAGGAATCGCAGAGTGTGGAAGGCTGAGTTAGGAGGCTAGTCTCTGCTGTATACAGGGAATGTACGTCAAAGAACAAAAACAAAGAATAGGCAAGCCCACCCTCTGCTAGGCCAGCCCAGCCCTGCGTGCAAGTCCAAGCTAAGGACAAAGCTCTGACATCAGCTCCGGACCAGGTCTTTTCAGTTTTGTGTTTTAAATTTTAATTTCTAAGCAAGAAGTCATACCTATTCTTTTGCTATGAAAGTGAAATTTTGAGGCCTTATCTCAAATAAATAATAGGAAAGGTATAAAGGTGTCCGCAAAGCAGACCATGAAAAGACAATAATAAGACAAATTTGGAGGCTAGGGAGCTGAAAGTTGAGTGCCAAATGACTTAGCAAACCGTAAAAACAATCAGATTTGGCAAACAGTAGCCAACAAAAACCCAATTTAAACTTCGCAAAGCCTCAAAGGCCCCGGACCTGCTGCACCACAGGCACTGTGGGAAAGGATGCTTGCTGAAGGCAGGGTTAGCCGGCTCTCGGCCTGCTCCTCACCCCGATGGCCACGCCGACAGTCTGAGGGGGGCCTGAAAAGCACAAGACTGAGGGAGTGAAGCACAGCAAAAGGCAAGAGGGGACTGGAACCTGGCCGAAGGAACATATGGGCTGGGGATCTATGACCCCCAAGACTTCCGCTCCTTACCTCCCTCTCCGCTCGCTGGAGCCCCTGTGGGAAAGCGTTTCCGTCTGGGCATAAACCAGAAGAGCCTTCTTATAAGGAGCTAGCCAACCCAAGGGAAGTACAGAGACATCAAGATCCCCAGTCAAACAGCCCACTCAGGTTACTGTCCAGTGAGGCCAATGGCTGACAAGCTCAATTGAGAATCTGTAACCTATATTTCCATCGACTACTCTTACAACGGCCTACCATTTAAAGGAAGGGCATACAACATGAAAAGATTACAAAGAAAAAAGGAAAAAGAAAGAGAGAAAAAGAAGGAAAGAAACCGAAACTTGGAGAAAACAGACTGCACAGAAAGAAGACTTTTAAAGAGCTAAGCATGATGACACGTACTGTGATCTCAAGACTCCAGAGGCCGGGCTGGAGAACGGCAAGTTCAAGGCCAGCCTGGACCACACAGAGAAAAACTTTGTCTCATAAAACAAATCAACCCATGCCCTGAGCTAAGAGAAAGCACTGTTACATTAAACTGGAGCAATACACAGCTAAAGAGCAGCAAAGATCAACAAAAAAAAAGCTCTTGGGAATTACATGTAAGAAAAACTCAGCAGAAATGGAGCAAATGGAAATGAAGGAAACTAGAAGACAGCCAGCGAGGCATATTATGCAAATAAGTGTGAAAAGCAGAAAACGTTTGTGAAGTAACTCACTGGCCGAGCCTTTGCCAAGCCTACTCATGGACGTGGGTTCAAGCTCAGCACCCCAGACTCTCCAGGCTAAAATGGCACGCATCAAAGACTCATGAATAAAAAACACCAGACACACATGCAGTCAGTGTGAAACACTGAAGCAAACTTTAAAAGGCTTTCATAGACTTTAAAAATGAAGAGAGGAGAAGAAAAAGCAGACAGGTCACATTCAACTGTAAAAAACCAAAATGGCTACAGATTTCTCAAAAGCAATATGGAAGCTAGGAAGAAGTGTCAATAAAGGTTTAAGGGGACACAAGTTTTACAACCTGGTACCCTTTACCTAATCAAGGGATCAACTAAGTGTAAAGGTAATAAATAACAGCAAGTAAATCAAGAGTAAAGTGAGCACTGGCTGTGGAAACGGAAGATGTGGCACTGGGAGGAAAGGATGGGTATCCAAGAGCAACAGAGGAGGAGCAGGCCTAAGCAGAGGCCGGAACAGAGGCCAGAGCAACACCAGACTTGCTGGAGAAAGGTCAGCTAACACCCGGAGGTTCGTGCTGAGAGGCGGGGCTACTGAGAATCACTGATAAACAGAGAGCAGACTACATGTAGGGTGTGGTGAGGACTGAAAACTCCGGCCACCTGACCCTCAAGCAAAGTTCCACACTAAGAGGAACCCCAGGGCGACATTCTGAGCAGCTCTGTAGTCCTCTTTCACTCAAGTGCCCAGCACTCAAGCAAGGAACCCCCAGCAAGCCGAGGAAGGTCTCTAAGAGGTGGAGACGAAAAAACACACAGCTTGGAGGCTGGAGAGGTAACCCTGGACAAAACAGACTGCTGACTAAGGCACTCCTAGAGGAGGACCCCCCCTTCATACACCAGACAGCTGAGGGCCCGAGGACACTGCACTGTGGACAGAAAAGGGATCTTTTACAAGGCTTAAGAGGACTATTCAAGGCTGACAGACTATTGGGAGAAAGGAGTACTGGAAAGAGGGCAACAAGCAGCCAGGTCCATTTCATTCAAGACATTTAAAACACAAAGGATTAGCCGGGCGGTGGTGGCGCACGCCTTTAATCCCAGCACTCGGGAGGCAGAGGCAGGCGGATCTCTGTGAGTTCAAGGTCAGCCTGGTCTACCAAGTGAGTCCAGGACAGCCAAGGCTACACAGAGAAACCTTGTCTCAAGGGGAAAAAAACACAAAAACAAAACAAAACAAAAAAAAAAAAAAAACCCCACACAACAATGATTGTTTTATTTAATAAACTCTTAGGAGCACAAAGAGTTCTTTCATTAATTCATTTAATTTACAGAACAATTCTTTGAGAAATACTATTTGCCTTCATTGTTTTCAAATGAGGAAACAGAGGCAGAAGCAAATTAAATAGCCTGAGGACAGAGAAAAAGACAATGCTGGGCAGTCTGCCTTCCGAGCTGCTCCTGACCAACACAGGCTCGTCAAAGAGGAGTCATCTGTGAGAAGTTAAAATGATTCTATGGAAACATGTGAAGGAGGGAAGCAGGAAGTATAGACTTTGACTTTTTAAATAGTGAGTATAAAAAATAAATACTTCATGTTGCATGTGATGGCGCACACCTCTGACCCCACAGCACTCAGGAGGCCGAGGCAGGCTGATCTCTGTGAGTTTAAGGTCAGTCAAGGCCAAAACAAAACCCTTTTTAAAGGTATTTGGTATTTTACATTAATATAACTGATACAGCCTACCATTCTCAGTAAGTAAGTAAACTAAGTATTGTTCCTTTTTTTTTTAAGGTAAGAAAAACACTGATTTCCAGGCTGGGGACATGACTTGCTCACCCACCTTCCAAGATGGGAAGTTCTTGCTATGTAACACGTGAGCCTGAATTCGAATGCCGAACCCACATAAAAGCCAGAGGCAGAGGTTTCTAATCTCAGCACTGGGGAAGTGGAGACAGGTGTGTCCCTGAAGCTTGGTGGCAAGCCAGCCCAGCCAACAGTGAGCTCCAACTCTGTGAGACTCTACCTCAAAAATGAAAGTGGACCTGACTGAGGAAGACACTTGACGTTGACCTCTGGCCTCCATAATCACATGCACACATGCAACACAAAAATAAATATGGGGGGGAAAACCCACTCATTTCTGTGTTACTACAAAACAGATTTAGGAGGCTTACACCATGCCCTCTTAAAAAGCAGGGAGCTAGCACAGTCATTACTCACTTTAATTCATTTCATGAATTATAACACCTGCTTTTCTAGTGGTATGCTTAAGATGACAGGTGGTATGAGCTGTGTCATGAAAGGAAAAACAGAAAAAGATCTGCTAAGTTTGTTTAAAAAAAAAAAATTGTCCCCTCCCTTGTGGGGAAAAAACTGGTAAACATAATTATCATCAAATATACAGTACTTAAGTAGAGACAGTAAAATGTGCTAAGGAAACACTCCCTGGGGAAGAACAATCTTTCAGAGGGAACATCTGAGCTCTGCCTAGAAACAAGAGAATAGAATTTCACATAACAGTGTGCTAACGAGCACAGAACACTGTGGCAGAACAACTGTGCCTTCCCGTTCCTGTGAAGGTTAGTTCACATCAAAGCCTAAGACATCAAGATCTTTATAATAAAGCAATCTTTAAAGAAACAAGTCACAGAATCTTAATACCTCCACCCACATTTGTAATATTTAGTCTCCATGTCTAGTTTTGCAGCTGACGAATGGGCAGCTGAGAAAGAGCACTCTGAATGTACCTCAGCATTCAAATCTGAAGAGCTACAGTATTGTGGCAATATATACTCCAGGACACTCACTCTCTTCTTCAGCCATCAAACATTTTTATGCTAACACACTTCCTGGGTCATAAAATGAAATGAGGGCACAACCCTTCCTTCCACAGGAGATCAATGGTGACAAAGCCTGGAAGATGCAAGTGACAGGGAGGCTGGCGTGGAGAAGGAAAAGCAGTGGTTAAGGCTGCTCCACTTTTTTCTCTCATAGGCATTTCCCGATTACCCCTCAAGGGAAAATGTAAATGATTAAAAAACAAACAAACAAACAAACTACAGTGAGAGAAAATACAATCTGCAACAAAACACAATTAGAATGGCCCTCCCAGGCTGGTCTTGTATGTGACTCAGCAGCAAGACTTAGCTCTCAGAGTACTTGAAGGAGGCCTGGCAAACAGTGTGTCCAATCTTGATGACTCAACGTTGATGTCAACTAACACAAGTTTATGATAAACTAAGTCCAAACAGTGTGAGGACAACCTATGTTGGTCATTGAAGACAAATGCTTCCTATTTCTTCTTGTGCCTTCCTAGAACATAACCCTCTGTCACTGGCTCCTGACTCTACCTCAGTTACTATCTATCTATATGGAAAATGGATCTGCAGTATCTCAACGGGAACTCACTCTACAGATAAAACACCAGCGTGTGGCATTCCTCCGGCTTGACTGGGTGGACAGCGGCTCTTTGCAAGGCCAGCCATCCACCCTACCAACTGGAGGAAAACAAAGTCCCCACAGGAGCCTGCACAGGTTTGTGATCAGTGTGTGGTTTTCAATGCTCCCTGTCCCCTGGCTTGCACTTCTCTTTAGTTAGCATCTGTATTATATACTTATTTTAACGGGAACTTCACTCAGTTCACACCCTTTTGATTTTGATTTAGGAAACAAAAAATTAGAGGAGTAAACAATTCCTTAAATTAAAATTACAGGTAAGGATCAGAATGGTAAAGGTGAAGTTAAAGGCTGAACAGTGATTATGAGTGGACTATTACAGAAACTGCCCCTTAGAAATCTAGCTTGTGAAGTCGTTTTGTACAACGATAAGGACTACATTTACTAACAAAATGTAAGTATATAACTAAAAAACAAAAAACCGAAAAAGTATTTTTACCTGTTTCAATTAGCATAACCTTTCTATCTTTTTAACGACTGAGGGGGAAAAAAAAAAATCAAGGAAACTTCACTGAAACATTTGGCCTTGTTTTCTGTTTATACAATTTTCTTGCAACATTCTCAATTTTTCCAAAGTAAACCCACAAATATACATACAGAATATAAATGCTTCAATTGGAATGGAGAAAGTTCAATGTCAAAAATTTCCAACAGACTCTAAAATAATTAACTATCTTAAATGCTTTTTCAAAACTTCACAGTGAAAAAGAAGTCTTTTGACAACTACAATACTTCTGATCACTGTTTGTAAACACTGGCAAACTCGCACCCCCCCCCCAAAAAAAATCCCTTTAAAAAAAGAAAACTAAAACAATGCAGAAATGTAATTCACAGGTTTTCCTAGCAGTCTGGGTCACTAAGTGCAATAAGCTTATCATTTCTAATATAATTGAAAAAATGTGGGCTTAACGCTGACTTTTCAGACTTTCTGTATCTAGCGAGAGAAGAAACAGGTGGAACAGATTAGCCTGTATAGAACCAGCCCTCAAGACTGATTTCACTTTTTACCCCCCTCATTCCAGATGGTTGTGAGTCACCATGTGATTGCTAGAAATTGAACTCAGGACCTCTGGAAGAGCAAGAAGCGCTCTTAACCTCTGGGCCATCTCTCCAGCCCCGGACTTCACTCTTTAAAATGGCTACCTTCACCTACTACCAAAAGAAAAAAATGTTCAGCATTGAATACTACCAAGGATAAATCTGGCTATTTTCCCCTTGAAGAATACGCTCCGAGACTTGTTATTCCTCTTCTGTCTGGATAAAGTAACCATTAAACTAAGTTTACAAAGGGCTGGTTGCTAACAGTATGAGGGCAACCTATATCGCCCAGATTAGGTCATCTTTCCCACAGTGCCTCAAGAGGACAAGCAGGTAACAGGATCTCTCACAGCCCGGAGAACAAACATACTAGGACAGAAAAGGGCTGCATTGCAAGAACGGAAGGTGGGAGCCACAACCCCACCCTCTCCCAACCCCCGACAAGAAGTCATCACCAAGATTTTAGTAGCTCAAAAGAAGAGCTTAACTATTTCGTAGGGTGACAAAATGTAAGCTGCTCTTTATAAATGATCTTTGCAAAAGCATTTTGTAAATAAGTCTGCCAGATAGCCCCAAGCCTATTTGTGATACACACTTACACTTTATAACTATCGTGAACATTACTCTCCTAGCCTGTCCTACTCCCCCGCCCCCAGCCCCCATCACTGTTACACTCCTACTCTGGAAAACTTACCAACATGTACTTTTCACAGGCAAACGAAAAGGTGTAATGCTCTAACCAGACCCACAGACTGCTACTAAAGAGATTAACTTTGAACTGCTCCGTGTCTGCAGAAGCACGTGGCCTTACCTCTCATCCTCGCCATCCACCAGGGGTGTTGTCAGCGGTAGCACCTTCAACGGGAAGAGAGAGGCAGAGGCTGCTAGGCTGCTGCAGCTGCTCCCATCTGAGACTGCTGACACTCCCCCACTGTCGCCACTGGTAGTCTGAGGTAAGCCGACCAAGGAGGGCTCCGCTGGGCGCCTGGCATCTTCCATTTGGCTTCCGATTGCCTGAGCTAATGATTGTGTAGAGAACTGAGTAGAACTTAGCGGTATCTGTTGTGCCAGAGGCAAATTTATGTTAGTGGCTATCAAGGGAGACTGACTAACACTTTGAACCAAATTGCCATTTTGGGTGGCTGGGGGCTGTGCTATATTCTGTGGTGGGACTAAGTTTGTTTGGGCAGAAGGCATTCCAGAAGGACCTGCGGAACTGACCTGATTTGTAACGGAAAGACTACTAGCAGAGGGCAAAGGACTACCTGCAGGCAACTGCTGGGAAACAACTCCTTGGGCCACCGGTTCTACGCCCTGCGCTGGGGGAGGCGCAGTTAACAAGGTGCTCTGTGGCGCAATAACCAATTGCTGAGGAAGGCTTGCAGCACTAGTTTGAACTCCCTGATGAATAATCCCACTTGGAGCAGGTAGAACTACTTGTGAAGACGGAGGAGCACCTTGCTGAATAACTGAAGGTGTAACTTGGGCAGAGGGTGGCTGTCCTGCAGCGGGCACGTTTGCTTGTTGACCAACAGTTGCCATTGGACCGCCAGCTGGGACGGCGGACACTGCTGTTTGTGCCTGGCCAATGGGCTGCCCAGGGGCCCCTGCAGGTTGTGCTTGTACCACTGCGGGCTGCCCTGGCAGCTGGATGCCCTGTGGCTGAACCACAGGAATCACTGATGTTCCTGCTCCCATGCCTGCAGAACTGGACTGCCCAGAGGACATCGCTGCTTGAAGGATTGGCTGCTGCTGTACGTACTCAGAAGTAGGATTTTGCATCACTGGCTGGCCGTGGCCTGGGGCTATCTGTGTAGGGACCATTGGCTGCTGCTGCCCGTATTGTAACTGCTGCGGGGGTGCCCCTGGAAGAGGAGTCTGCCCTGGAGGAGCTGTCTGAGGATACGGCAGTTGGGGTTGAGCCAAACTGGAAATGGAAGGCTGTTGACCCATGGCTGACGTCGCGCCAACCACGTTGACAGGTGAAGACTGGATGTCAGTCCCTGCACTCATAGTGGCTTGCAGAGGTACAGGCTGAAGACCTTGCTTCTGCTGAAAGCTCAAGTCTTGAGGCTGTAATTGTACTTGTGACATCTGTGACTGAGAAACACTCTGCGGTATACTAACTGCTGCAATACTCTGCGGACCAGGGCTACTGAAGTCTATCTGTTGGAGGGCCACACCTTGAAGACCCGGAGGTGCTGGTGGCAGCGGCTGGGGCTGCATCACAGTAGGGGCTCCCATCTCTCCACTTCCCACACTCTCTGTGTAGTGACTCAGAGTGCTGACACTACTGCTCACTGAACTCCCACTAGTGCTCTCCCTCTCCGACGACACTTCCGTGGGGGTTTGCTTCACAGTCTCTACGGCCTTGTTTAGGGCCACGCCTTCCATAGCCGGCAAGGCGTTTTCTTTTTCATAGAACTCAGTGCAAGTCCATCTACCTTTTTTAAAAGGCTCAGAAGTGGAGTCTAACCTCACAACTCTGAACCTTGACGTGTTAACTGTTGGTGGTTGCTGTGGTTGCTGCTGCGGCGGCTGCTGCTGCTGCTGCTGGCTTGAAACCGCTCCCACAGTGATACCTGCAGCTGCATTAAGGACACTGTTAGCAACAGGAGAGGAAGAAACTGTACCATTGCCCATGCCACTTAAGACATTCACATTAACACCACTGCTAACTCCAGCCCCAACACTCACACTCGCAGCATTAGGAGCACTGCTCGTACTTAGAGTGGCACCACTACCATGCACGCCGCTTGTCCCGCTGGGGCTGAAACTACCCACGGTAGCAATGTTAACATTATTTGCTGCGTTCGTGCCAGTAACAGAAGTTAAACCTATGCTGCCTGGAGTACTTGGAGCACGGATGTTAGTCATCGCTGATGCAGGCGCGCCACTAGATGATACAGCAGAAGTTGGCGCAACTGGCACGCCACCATCAGAACTTCCAGTAGTTGAGAGTTTTCTGGACAGTGGGCTCGAGGGCGGCCCTCCGGGAATGGATGCACTGGCCACAGCAGCATGGGATGAATGGTGGTGTCCATGGTGAAGGTGGTGCCCGTGATGGACGTGATGGTGGTGATGGAGGTGGTGCGGATGAGCACTCCCATTGATCACAACGTTCTGTTGTGCAAGGTGAGGCAAAAGAGGCTGAGGAAGGTGGGGCTGGTTAGGAGAGACTGCCCCGGGCGTCTCAGCTTCCTGGAAGTTATTCAGAGTCTCTTCTGAGGAGCTGCGTTCCGGCTCACCTAAGTCAGTGGCCCTGGAAAGGGAGACGTCAAGGATCTCGGAAGAAGAGAGATCTTCCGTGTGCGACTCATCCAGATCGTCGTAGCTCTCGGTGTCTTCTGCTACGCTGTTGTTAGAGCTGATGCTGGCAGAGATCTGAGCTGGGGTAACGCTAGTTATCTGGAAGCCACTTTTCTTTTTCATCTGAGTTCCGCCCTGCGCAAGAGGCTGTGCCTGCAGCTGAGCCTGCGAGAGGAGGTTCAGGCTTTGTGGAGGCGGAGGCTGTGGTCCCTGTGTGGAAGATGCAGCAGGAGGCGGCGGCTGGAGCAGCGAAGGGGGAGGAAAATCCTCAGAAGATGGAGCAGCACCACTGACGCCGGTACCTGCTGCATTGAGAGGAGAGGCGCTGCCACCACTGCTGCCCCTTCGAGGGAACATTGCTGGGTGCGCCATCTTCCTAGCACTAATGTCGGCAGCAGCAGCAGCGGCCGCCGCCGCGGTGGAGTCCGGCGGCTGGTGCATTGTGCTGGGTACCGGGGAAGGGGGGGGAGCGGAGGAGGAGAGTGCAATTTCCTTCTGCACCGTAATCTTTGTATGGAGAAGCCGGAGAGGCGAACAGGACCTGAAGCTCCGCCCGACGCGATTCCTCCTCCTCCTCCTCCTCTGCCGAAGGCGCCGGCTGCTCCTTCCTTCCTTCGAGGGCTAGCTTCGGGAAGGGAGGATGAACCGGGTGAACTAGGTGGCTGGGGAACCGAAGGGGGACCCCTTCAGTCCTTCGCCATTCACTTTCCCCTCCAGTCACACCCCCCCTTTATATTCCGCTTCACGTGGGGTGCGGGGCGGGAGGGAGGGGAGCCCAGGAGGGGGCGGGGGAGGCGAGGAGAAGCGAGAAATGCCCACCTTCTTTGGCCAACTCCGGAGCCAGCTCAGCCCCCTCCTTCCGCGGCGACAGCCGCTGCAAAGCCCCGCCGCTCGCCCTGCACCGAGGCAGCGCGGAGCGAGCGGTCGCCCGGCCCTCGCCACCCCCGGCGCCGCGGCCGCCGGCGAGCCCCAAGCTCAGCGTCGCTCCAACCTCCCCTGCCGACGCGGCCGGCCCCGCTCGGGCCTCCCCCCGCGGCCCGCGGCCCCTCTCAAACCCCCTGGGCTTGCGACGGCTGCTCCGGGAGAAAAGGCTGGCCGCGGCTGGGGCCCGGGCGGCGCGGCTCTGAGTGGGGCGGCGGCAGCGGCGGCGGGGCGCCCGGTACGGTGAGCCCAGCAACGAGGCGCGGGCGGGCGCGCAGAGACGCCGGGTCCTCGCGGAGCGCGGCCGGGGCGCGGTGGCGGCGGCAGCGGGAGCCCAGGGACCGCTCCATCACTGGCAGCCATGGAGCCCGAGCATTTTCCTCCCTCGGGGCAGGCGCTCGGCTCCGCACACGTCCTCGGGGAGGAAGGGCACCGGCGCCCGGGCTGCTCTGGCGGGCGGCGGGACGTACGCGGGAGCGGAGGGGCGAGCTCGCGTCCTCTTCTCAGCCAGCCGGCTGGCTCGGCACCGCGCTGCTCCCGCGACCGGGAGGGAGGGGGCCTCGGGCGGCAGTGGCTCCTTTCGCGGCGGCGGCCAGACGGGGCTGGTGCAGCAACTGCAGCCGACGCCGTTCAAAGAAATGAGAGGTGGGGTTGGTCGGTGGCGGCGCGGGGCGGGGGAGTGGGAGGGCGTCGGGCGAGGAGGGGGCTGTGGTGGTTGTTACTAGTGCTCTTCTCCGGCAGCTCCGTATCCCCTGGTCTCTCTCGGCATCCAGGGAGGAGGGACCAGCGCCCCAGCGCGAGAGGAGGAGGGTCGAGCCGAGCGCCGACCGAGAAGGAGGAGGAGGAGAAGGCGGCAGGGCGGGGGAGGGGTCGCGGTGGAGAGGAGGGAAGATGGCGTCTGCGCGTGCGCGCCGGCGCTGCAGACATAAAGCCGGGTCTGACTCGGGGGAGGTGGCCCGGTCTTCGGTCTCCGCCGAGCTCTAGGCTTGTCTCCACGGAAATTGCCGAAGGCCGGCAGAGCCGCCGACGCCTGAGGGCGGTGGGGGTGGGGCACTTGCGCGCGCGAGCGAATCCGGGTCGCGTGGAGAGCCCAGGGTGGGGCGCGGAGGGGGCCACGCCGCGCGCGCTCCCGCGCTCAGGCTAGGCGTGTCCGCTGTTGTCTCCCACGCGGACCCTGGCGAGGCCGGTGAGGAGCGCTAGGTCTCGGGCGTGCGCGCCCCGGGGCGGTGTCCTCCGGCCTGCGGAATGGGTAATGAGGCTTTTCTCCTCGGCAACTGCATCACGAGTTGCAGTTCCCAGGAGCCCTGCGCTGCTGCCACGACATGAGTCAGGCTTTCTTCCTCGGCTCGTGGAGTCCTCCTCCTCCTCCCTTTCCTCCTCCTCCCTTTCCTCCTCCTCCTCTTCCAAGCCGCACCTGGGCTGCCCCTCGACCCGCACCGCCCTCTCCCTTTCCGGGGATGCCCAGGCTGCGGCTCCGCCGGAGGCTGGTGTCTCCCCACACCTTTTGTGCAGAGTGGTGGTGGCTGCCACGCGGTCTCTCGCCCTTCGACGGGCAGAGGCGAGGCTCATAGCACACGGCACAGCTGTTTGCGGGGAATCTCCCAAGCCCCTTCAGGGGAAGGCTCTTTGAAAAGGGAGTGGTCCTCGCGGTCCCTCCTTACCTGGAGGGAAAAAGAAGGGCGGCCCTGCGAGCTAACTAACCCAACAGGTGGAGCTTCCTTCCAACCATTCTTTGTCTTTGTGTCCATACTTGGCTCTTATAGAGGTAAAAAGTCAGGGCTGGGTCTTAGTGGAATTTAAAGGAATTTAGTGATGGATGCCTTATAGGGCTACAAAAGAAAATGGACCAGCTAAAATTCCTTTTTTAAAAAAAAGCGAAAACTGCATTTCATGGCTGTGAAGTAGACAGGTTCGCTTGGAGGCAGTTTTCTGTTAGCTGCGTCCGAAGTGTCCGTGTGGAAACCTCTATAAACATTGCTTTGCTTTTGACCAAGAAAGTACATCTCATCCAGGAGTTTTTTTGGTTTTTGTTGTTGGTTTTTTTTTTAGGCAGAGGTGAAAGGGTTGTTGTGATAGACCCCAGACTCAGGAAGTCACCAATTTAATTTCTGGAGGTTGTTAACACCAAACAAACAAGGGAAAAAGGAAAAAAACAAAAGCAAAACCTGTATTTAGTTTTCTTTGAGCTTGGCACCCCACGTTCTAGACGTCAAAAGTTTGAATGTCACCGATACTGTTGAAGAGAAATGCCTCCTTGGCATCCTTTATCTGACCTGAACCACACTTTACTTCATACATGTTGTAGGTCTCCCCCTCCCCCCCCAAAAAAGATAAGATTCACATTTTGATATTTTTTATAATGAGACAGGGACTCATTATAGAGCCAGGGTAACCTTAAACTCTCTGTGCCCCGCCTTGTTTTCGTGAGTGCTGTAATTACAAGCTTTCACCACGCCCACTCGCTAATATAAAGGGTTCTGTACTAAGTACAAAGTATGTGCTCACAAATTCTGAAAGGAATATACGATGATAAGTCAATTTGAAAAAAAAAAAACAAAACAACTGCTTTGTGTGTCCTATATCCAGTATGTGAATGTCTGTTTTCAGACAACTGAAGTCATTGAAGTATTTTACTAAAATAATAATTTCACTGAGGAGACGGAGGCAGGGGGACCTTGAGTTCCAGGGCAGCCTGGGCTACACAGGGACACTGTGGCCATAACCCCAGCAGCTTTTGTTGCAAGTGACTCACCAGTTTCTGAAATGCGTATTGGACATGCTTTTTCAGCAGTTTTTTGTTTTTGTTTTTTTTATAGAAAATAGAAGCTGCCCTAATGGATTAAAACTGCAAAAGGATATAGACTGGCAGAAAGACGTCTCTTCGGACTGTAATGAGGAGAATGTCCCTGCCATCTCAAAATGTTGCCTTAAATCGAAGTTTTAAATGGCAAATGGCAGTCTGTCACCCCGTGCAGTATGTCACCCCGTGGCCAACGGAAAGCCTGCTAGTATTTTGATGAAATAGCTAAAAAGTAAAAGTACAGGAAAGCCTTGTAGGAAGGGCTTTATCAGATGTGGGCGCTCATTCTGACACCCCAGCTGAGAACAGGGTTGTGAATGCCTGTGGGGCTGGGGGAAAATTAAAGACCTTTAGCTGGTCGCCTTTAATCCCAGCACTCAGCAGGCAGAGGCAGGAGATCTCAAGGCCAGCATGGTCTACTTAATGATTCCAGGCCAGCCAAGGCTATATAGTGAGACCTTGATGTTCCAATATCTGTTACACACTTATGAAATAACTGGAGGGGAAAAAAAATAACGTTTTAAATCAGGAGCAGAGATGGTATCTCACGCATATAATCCCAGTACTCAGGAGACCAAGGCAGGAGTCCCTACGTTTATGGACAGCCTAGACTACACAGGGAATTCCAGTACAGCCTGGGCTGTAATGTAAGACACGCCCCCCAAAATAATGTTAATTTAGTTTTGTTGTTGGTTTTCTTTTTCTTTTTTTCCTTTTAAGTCTTTAATCATGGGATGATGATATAGCTCCATGGTAGAACACTTCTGTAAAATATAAAAAGCCAGGATTCAGTCCCCAGCACCACAGATAGAAAGATTAAAAACAAAGGCTTTAATCAAAAAGCCCTCCAGACCTCACCAATAACAACAGCTCATACTTAACCCTAACCACGCTGTTGTTCTATTCGCTCCCCTCAGTCCCCACAACTGTGTAAAGGTAGGAGCTTGAATGGTCCTCGTCTGACAAATGAGGAAAGTGAGGTTCAGAGAAGTTGTGGTCTCACAGCTTGGCTTGTCACCAGGCCAAGATGAAACCCTGGCAGTCTACCACTCTGTCATACATCTCACCAACGCATAATTCAGGATCCGGTCCCCCCAAGCACCCAAGTTAAACTTCTACTGAAGACACGGGTTTGAATTTTCCTAACTAGACATCTCCAAAGAATTGATAAGTACTGTTTTTAGGTTGTGCAGGAGACAGTCCAGGAGAGGATGTATGCTGTAGGGACCAACTCTGGCTACATAGGAATTGGGCGTAAATGAGCAGAACACTAATTTGACTAAGTCGAATGATCCTATACTGATCAAAAGAGATGCCAAATGCTTGGAAGAAAGGTGTTAATCATACATAAGTAACGCATTTTCTGTATAGGACAAGGTAAATGCTTTCCTATTAGAGCAGTTAGCATTCTGATAGATGCTCATAAGAGCCTGTAGAAGAAACCATAAGCCTCTCTTCCTAACATGCTCTTTTAAAGGACCCGTTTATATCTGTTCACCTCTTTAACTATAAAAAGAAACACGTGCCGGCGGGGGGGGGGGGGGGCAGATCTCTCTGAGTTCAAGGCCAGCCTGACCTCCAAATCAAGTCCAGGACAGCCAATGCTACACAGAAACCCTGCCTTGAGAAAAAAAAAAAGAAACAAACAAAACATGAACCATACTTGCTCGTATCATGATGCTAATAAGACTCAGCCCACTATGAACAACAAGTTAGGTCCAAGCACCACAAATAGTCCAAAGCAACCATTACAGGAATCATCTTCCCAAACACCGAAGTGCATCATCACACTCAGCTCACAAGAATTGAGACCTTGCCAGGCATGGAGGCACACACCTTTGATCTCAGCACTTGGAAGACAGAGGTACGTATGCAGCCTGGTCTATGTAGGGAGCTTCAGAACAGCCAGAGCTCCACAGTGAGACCCTGCCTCCAGAAAGGGGTGAGAGGTGGAAGAAGTTATATCCCTTAGGAATTATCTTTTGGTCACTCATTTTCTCCTCTGCTCTAACTTTCAGGGGGAAAAAATGGTAAGATGGTTTTTAGTAACATTCAAGTTGTCATTTGCATTTAATTTTGTTGAAGAAAAAAAACAAAACAAAGCAAAAAAATCAGTAGTGTTAAGGACCAGAATAGTTTGGTTGGTTGGTTGGTTGGTTTTGGTTTATCAAGACAGGATTACTCTGGATAGCCTTGGCTGGCCTGGACTCACTTTGTAGACCAGGTTGGCCCCAAACTCATAGCAATTCACCTGCCTCTGCCTACCAACTGCTGGGATTAAAGGCATGCGGCACCACGCCCAGCTGTTGTTAATCTAAATGCTATTAAAAACTAAAGTAAGCCTTAAAGCAAACATAGTGGTTCACACCTATTAGACAGACCCTAGTGTTCTGAAGATTGGGGCAGGAGTATCACTAAGAGTTTGGGAGCTGGCTATAAAACTCCAGGCCAGCCAAGGTGACAGAATAAGGCCATGCCTCAAAAACAAAAACAAGGTGGGCAAGACAGCAACATAGCTCAGAGGGTTAAGCTAAGGACCTGACTCAGTCTCTGGAATTCATGTGATGGAAAGAGAGAACCAATTTCTGCAAGTTGTCCTCTGACTTACACACACACACAAACACACACACACACACACACACATACACACACACACAGTGTGCTGCCACCCTCCATAAATAAAAGGTCTTTGAAATATCCTAAATACATGCGAGGTAAACTGCAGTCAGAAACATACAATAACATTCCGTTACTATCACAGACCAGACACGTATAGGTAACTTCTATTTCACATACAGGTGATTTTTACTGTTCCATATGAACAATAAACTGGAATTCATAAACAGGAAATGCTCAAATTTCTGAAAAAATTGCAAGATTTGGGAGGAAACACTCAACAAGATTATTATATGTAACATAAAGATACCTGTCAAGCACAAGAAAATTAACTGTAAGGCTGACTCCACCTCTTCCCTGAGTTAAATATAAAGTCAATTACAAAGAGGACAGCAAAGCCTTCCATCAAACTGGAGGGGAAATCCAGGTGCCTCTGGTACCATGTGACAATTCCAAGCCTGTCTTGTGTCTTCAAAGAGCTGCTCAACCCTGTAACTGAGATGCAGAGGGCTAAGTTACAGTGAACTCAGCATGTATTTCAGGGGAAGAAGGCACAGCACTCTTTGTGGCCCCCAGCGTTGATCCCAGATGACTGATGAACACACACAGAGTTTTGAAATAGTTCTAATACAAAACATCCTGAGAAAGGAGCGCCGTGTGCTTTGTTCTTTCAGGGATAGGAGAGAAACCTGATACTTGCTAGCAACTGTGCCAATAAAATGTATCATCTGAACTTTACAACTAGGTTGTTTTGGGTGTCTCTGAAAAACACTGGGTTTGGAAATTACGGCATCAGAAAACAGGCTCATCATTGAAATTTGGATCAGGGTATCTAATACTGTTGGGTTGACGTGAGCTCTGCAAAGTTCTCTACGTCCAATAGCTTGCTGACTCCCCCCTCCCCCCACCCCCCCTTTTTTTTTTAAGTGTAACAACATCCAAAAAGCATTTCTTTTAGAGGGAGAGGTCAGTAAAAATGCACATATTTTGGAGTTGAGTCTATGTCTGCTGATTGCTGTGCACCTGCTCAGGGGTGGCATTTGCTGTGGAGCCTCTGCTTTAGTGAATTTCCTTACATTTTCAGGCATGTGGAATCCGTATGCATCACCTGGTCACGTGAGCTTGCGGACACTTTCTGAGGCACCTCCTTAGTGGTCTTTGTCACACCACTCACAAGACGCCCACGAGGAACAGAGAAATTACAGATGCGGTGCTTCACAACAGAAGTTTGACTTAGTTAATTCCTCTAAAACATTTACAGCCTGTTTGCTGATCAGAAGTCCCTCTTTGTAGTGTCTTACCCAGTGAAGTTTCTGCTATTAATTTTCTTTCTTTTTTTTTTTCAAGTGAACTTTTTAGTATCCTTAGCAGGTAAAGGCACCTGCCACCAAGCCTGATGATGGAGTTAGACACCTGACTCCCACAAGTGATCCTCTGACCGCCATACTACCATGGAGGTATTTGAGCACAGCATACATGTACCAGTACACACACACATATATGAATTTTGAAGGAAAATTTTTTTTGGTTTTTTAGGACAGAGTTTCTCTGTATTAGCCTTGGCTGTCCTGGACTTTGTAGACCAGGCTGGGCTCGAACTCACAGCGATCCACCTGCCTCTGCCTCCTGAGTGCTGGGATTAAAGGTTGAAGGAAATATTTTAAACCACTTTGTATTATATATAAGTAAAGTTAGAATAAAGAAACTACCTTGCTGATTATGACAGATGAATTTTCAAAATTAAGTAGCTGTGGTAGCACATGAATTTCATCCAGCACTCAGGAGGCAGAGGCAGAAGGATCTCCATGGATGAGAGTGGCCAACTTAGCCAACATAGCAGGTTCTAAACCAGAGCAAAACACTGTCTCAAACACACTACACACATGCACACAGGCGCATGAGGTTTTAATATTGATGTTTCCCTTTTTTACAGTGGGTTTCTGGTATGTAGCTCGGGCTGTCTGACATCTCAATCCCCTGCTTTAGCATCCAGAGTTCTGGGATTACAGGAGTACAACCACCATGCTCTGTTACAGATTATTTTTTAATGAAAACAATTCTGTAGCCAGGTATAATTTTAATGGATGCATATCAATTGACTGAAATACGACTTTCTTCTTGTTATTCTATGTAACATAAAATAGTTGTAAAATTCTAGAAAATTCTAACAAATAAGGAGAATCTGGTCCCCTAGCCTCCTGAATCTGTAGAACAGCCAGGGGAAGCAAATCACTGTTTCCACACAGCTCCACATTACTATACTGTCAAAAAAGAGGAACCCATGGCCCTGTTGTCAGGACTCTGTTCTGATAACACATTAATTCAGCATTCATCTCATAAACTACCTGTACTGAATTAGTAGCTCCTGTGACACCTATCCGCTAACATGCTTTCAAATCGCTTAGAATTCAGTGGTTCTCAGCCTGTGGGTCCAGATACCCTGCATATCAGATATTTACATTGCGGTTTTTTTGTTTTGTTTGGGGTTTTGATTTGTTTGGGTTTTTTGTTTTTGGTTTTGGGGGGGGGGTTGTTTTTTTGTTTGGTTGGGGTTTTTTTTGGGTTTTTTTTTTTTGTTTTTGGGGTTTTTTTGGTTTTTGTTTGTTTGTTTGTTTTTCCTGTTTTTTTAAGACAGGGTTTCTCTGTATTAGCCTTGGCTGTCCTGGACTTGCTTTGTAGACCAGGCTGGCCTGGAACTCACAGCGATCCTCCTGCCTCTGCCTCCCAAGTGCTGGGATTAAAGGCATGCACCGCAACACCCAGCTTACATTACGATTTCTAACACCAGAAAAATTACAGTTTCGAAGTAGCAATGAAAATAGTTTGTTATTTTTGGCATGAGGAACTGTATTAAGGGGGGAGCACAGCGTTAGTAAGCTTGAGAACTGCTAGCTTAAATGCAGGCCTCTGGATGTTAAGTTTTTAAGATTTTAGGAGAGACCACAGTTCAAATCTCCTCCCCTTTCTTTCCTTCCCACTCAGGGTTGTACCCACTACTCCCTTCTCTGTAATCTCCCTCATTCTACCTCCAAATTTGAAATTACAACCATCTTCGTGTTGGCAAAACCCCAGAACAGTTAATATTTTATTTTCTGCCTTGTGCTAATTATGCCACTGCAGTCAACTACTAATGCTGTTTGCCAGTATGCTCGTCCTAGGTACATGATGGGCTGTGTTCAATGAATGGTATATATATTACTTGTATTTCAAGACTGGTACTGCCATAGAAGCTTGGAGCTAAAAACCAAAAGACATCTATTAACTATAAAGAGAAGAACATTAAACATCTCACAAATACATGTTGACAACAGTGGCTGATTTCATCTGAGTCAGTTTGAGGCAACTTTTCACTTTATGATGTAACACAAAATAAGTTGAATTAGCCCAATAGCATAACAATCTGTGTGCTGCTGCATTGGTAAGGACTAGAATATGGGGAATGTAGGATTTGATTCTCTTTAGAAAACTTAGGACTAGGACTGATAAAATTAATTCCATTTTTTTTTTTTTACGTCATTGATTCAGTGGCTGCTGGCTGGTTTGGAGTGTGTGGGTTCTTTGCTGGTTGGTTTGCTTGCCTTCTGACTTACTTTTCAGGGTCAGGCTCTTCCCTGTGCAGTCCAGGAAGACCTTGAACTCACTGTGTATCCCACACTGGCCTCAGACCAAAGGCAATTCTCCTGTTGCAGCCCTCTGAGTGGCAACTGTACAGGCATATACCACCAAGCTTGGCTTTGGTTCTTTAGAAGACAGAATCGCCTATGGCATGTTTCATTTTAATATTTGCAGGGGAGGCAGAAGAGGTGGAGCCTTCCTGACCACCCCCAAAATCTGCATGAACTTACTAAAAACAGGAAAACAAAACAGCAGGAGACTGATTTGGTTCAAATTGCACCCATGTTTCATTTTAATATTTGCAGGGGAGGTAGAAGAGGTGGAGCCTTCCTGACCACCCCCAAAATCTGCGTGAACTTACTAAAAACAGGAAAACAGAAAACAGCAGGAGACCAATTTGGTTCAAGTTGCACCAAAGACAGTTTCCCTCTTAGGTGTCATCAGAGTCTTCCAAGTCATTGCAAACCCTCTTGAGTTGCTAATTGCTAACAAGCACAATAATAGGTCTCTGGAAATTGGATAGAATTAGTTTTGATGTGAAATGATCGCAGTACTGTTCAAGACCCCTGATACCAAGACATCATTGGTGCGTAGGTCTGCTAGGGTCAGAGTTTGGTAGAAATAGAAAAACTATCATGGCACTTCAGTAAGACACAACATTCTGAGCAAGCACACGGGTTTGTTAGCTGTCTCAATGTGCTGTATCACTTTTACTCTTTGTTTCTTTCTTGATGGCAGAAACTTGGGAGGAGAAAGCCCAAAGGGAAGATTCTGTTTGTGATGTAACTAAGTTTAACTATTATAAAACCAGGAAAGGACACAGCACTTGGTAGGAAGCTGGGACTCTGACAGCACAGCCAAGGACACACACAGCCAAGGCTGTTAAATGTCATGGTAGCACTCAGCCTTGCAGAGAATAAAATAGCATCCTTTTTATATTGGCAATCACCAACCTTATTCCATGACAAAGCATTATTTTTGTAATGAGAGAATAGTCCATAAGGAGAAAGTGTGGTGTGTTTACAGGCTACCGTAAATTATAAGCTGTACTTTTAAAGTACCGGACTAAAGTTTTCTTTCCTCCATTCTCCGCAGGGACAGGGGCCATCTGACATGTCCAGACCTACTTGCCCTGTTCAGGAAAGCCCGGTGACATTGACTGGGTTAGCCAGGGCAGCCCAGAGCCCTAGATCAGAACATGTGAACAAACTGAGCTGCATTTTGATCTGCAGTTTGGATGCAGCCATGTCCTAGTTTGCTTTCTACTGCTGTGACAAATCACTGATGAAAACCAACTGGGGAGGAAGGGGACTTGTTTGCCTTACATTTCTGTATCGTAACCCATCCGTGCTGGAACTTAGGGCAAGCAGTCCAGCAGGAACCTGCAGATACAAACTTAGGTGGAGGCCAAGGAGGAATGCCCCCCATGGCTTGCTCAACTTGCTTTCTTATAGCACCCAGGACCACCAGCCCAGGGTACCACCACTCACGATGGGTCAAGCCGTTCAAATGTTAATCAAGAAAATGCCCAGACTTGCCCACAGAATAATATGATGGCGACAAGGCCCCAGCTGGGATTCCCTCTTCTCAGATATGTCTAGGCTTGTGTCAACTTACAAACTAACCAGCACGGACAGCCGCCTCATTCTCCAAGTGTGAGTTCCCCACGGGCAGTTCACACCAACCACACTGAAACTCTCACTCAATGCAATGGGGTCCACCAACCCCACATCGCATGCTGTGTGTGCACAAAAGATGTGTGATCATTCCAACTATGGTCTAGAGCAAAAGAAAAGAGCGTACGTAAGCGAAGTCCTTGAGTGAGAATACATTCATTGAATTTAATTCAGGTTCCACTATAGTTTAGCCCTATTTTAGGGAAATCCCACGAATGCTCTCTTCTAATAGTGAAGTTAACAGAGACTAATTGCTGCTGGGCCTGAGGCTTCTCTGCCATCAAACTTTTACCAAGGACTTGACTACATGGAGCTCATTTTTCATGTGGACCAGAACACCCTACCTGTTCCTACATACTCCATTGGAGATCATTGTAGAACTAGAGCCATACACTTCACTAGGCTGTGCTTACACTCCTCTGCAACCAGCAGACACCTAGAAGAACAGCGATGAACGTTAAGGTGACAGAGTCCGTCACGGAACGAGTACTGCGTTCCAGGAAACTGAGGGAACAGCCCGAAGTCCCCAGTGCCACCTTGGGAGAAGTGCTTCAGAGCACACTCCCCTGCAGATGGGTGGGAAATGGCTAGATGTCGGTATCAGAGGAGGAAAGCATACCCATGGCCAGGCAAACCCCTTTAAAGGTTAAAAGTCACTGCCAGTACTCAGGAGGCAGAGGCAGGTGGATCGCTATGCATTTGGGGCCAGCCTAGTCTATAAAGAGAGTCCAGGACAGCCAAGACAACACAGGAAAACCCTGTATCAAAAAACAAAAACAAAAAAAGGTTAAAGGTCACAGACTTAGGACTAATTGTTCTTGTTGTCTTAGTTTGGGGAACACAGCCATGCCTTCATAAACTAAAAATAAAGCCTAGGCATACCTGGACTCCTAAACATAATCTTACATCACTTCCGTGGAGGCCCAAGCTGGTTTCCTAACTATGCCCAGTGCCTGCTGGTCACCGGAAGTACCTACCATTTCGTGATTTACATGACAGATGTAGTCACAACTACTTAAATTTAAAATTGTTCATCAGAATTCATAAGCAGAGCCAGGAGTGGTGGCACACGCCTTTAATCCGAGCATCGGGAGGCAGAGGTAGACAGTCAGATCTTTGAGTTTGAGGCCAGAGTCCAGGGCAGCCAAGGCTACACAGAGAAACCCTGTCTCGAAAAAGAAATTCATAAGCAAAATTCGCTCATAATCTCCTTTCTAGAATTTTCCATGTCTGGATTGTTTTCAAAATACTATTTTCAGGTTCATTGGTTGTTCTATGTTTCTGTTATTTATTTCTATTAACTCCCACTATTAATTCCATAATTTCTCTTTTCTACTAGTTTTGTTTGTTATGGGGCTTGTGTAGTTTTGTTTCATTCTTGAGACACGGTCCTGGCTAGCCTGGAACTCACTAGGCCCAGGCTAGCCTTAGGCTTGCAGTGATTCTCCTGCTTCTGCTTCCAGGAGCGCATCATCATGCCCAGTGCAAATAGAAATATCTGAAATGATTGTGTCACTGAAAGTTGTGACACTACAGGAAAACATGAAATCATGAACAATACTAATCACCAACTCTCTAAACGCCCCCTTGAGAAGTGGGTTTTACTGTTCCCACTGTATAAATAGACAGAGAAACCCCATGGTTGAGGGGCAGGGGTGACCACCTGTGGACTGGAGTTCAGCTTCTGCCTGAGTCCGTGGTCCAGCACAGCAGCTATCCACTGTCTCATCTTGTTCATCCCAGCCGTAGCCTGGGCCGACTACCCATCTCCCACCACACACGGACACCTCCAGGGTGTGACTGGGAAATAGGAGAGAGCTCTGACAAAAGGGCTGGGGGTTGGGGGTCAGCTTCCTGCAGACACAACATGCTTTGCTGGAGGTTCATTTTCTCTGTCTTTGAGAATAATAACCTTTCAGGTTACAGGAAGCACAGTTGCCTAAACACTGGACATGGACTGTGTGGTACTACTTAACTTTTTCTGAATCTTCACTGATGATGATACAGGGGCTCTCGGGTGCCAGAAACTACACTGTGTATTAAAAATACTGTGTTACTGTAATGTCTGAGTATCGCTGTATGTTCTCTCTAGACACCGTTGAGAAAGCTGGGGATTTCTATTTAACAGAACTATCTACTTATTATGATATAGTGCTGTACAATGACAATTACTATTTAATTTCTTGTTTTGTTTTGTTTTGTTTCGAGACAAGGTCTCTCTGTGTAGCCTTGGCTGTCCTGGAGTCACTTTGTAGACCAGGCTGGCCTCGAACTCACAGCCTCTGCCTCCTGAGCGCTGGGATTAAAGGCGTGTGTCACCACGCCCAGCTAGTATTTAATTATTTTATATTACACTCCTGCTGACAACTGCTTCTCATTATTTCACAGATGTATCAAAGTAACCTCTTCGGTCTTGTCCCAGCAAGCTAGGTGGTAAGGGAATACTGCCTGTAGCATAGTTTCTGACTTCCCGTTTGTGCTTTCTTCCCCGTGACCAGGAGGGTTTGAGAACTGGTGACTGGGATTGTCCTTCTTCCAGCTTCAGTGCTTGGATTAGCTTTCCTCCCTCTTTTGGTTTTTTGTTTGATCTTTACATTTTTTTTTCCCCCTTGGTTTTTCGAGACAGGGTTTCTCTGTGTAGGTTGGCTGTCCTGGACTCACTTTGTAGACCAGGCTGGCCTCGAACTCACCAGCCTCTCTACATCCCGAGTGTTGGCATTAAAGGCATGCACCACCATGCCCGGCTCATTATTTTTATGATAAGCATGTATGATGATTCCAAAGAATACTTTTAGAACATAAATGTATGCAATTTAAAATTATGGGATGCATATATACATACATATATGTATATACATGCATATATATGTATATATGTATATACATACGTGTGTGTGTGTGTGTGTGTGTGTGTGTGTGTGTGGGTGGAGAGAGAGAGAGAGAGAAAGAGAGAGAGAGAGAGAGAGAGAGAGAGAGAGCCCAACTAAGTAAACCTTTGCATTTTTATTTAGATAAAAAGTTGTACTAATCCATAACATTGGCAAGTATCACTCCAGGTAGTAAGACTATGAGTTATTGGGCATAATATCTAAGTATTTTTCATGTTTTCTACAATGGGTTACATATTATCTTTTCCCAGACCTGGGCCAGAGCCAAAAGCCAGAAGAGAAGCCAAGGGGCAATTTTGCTGATCAGCTTCCTGCCACTGAGGGCTGTCTAGCCGTGAGAAGGCTTTCCCCGATTGCCCAATCTGGAGAGAGAGTTGGTTAATTGCCAGCAGCTGGTGGGACTGTGAGGCCCTGGGGCTTGGGTGTGCATGGTAAAGTGAGCAATCCAAAGAATCCCAATTCCGAAGCCAAGGCTTATGCTCTGAGGCTATGATGACAAGTAGCTATCTCATGCATCGCATGGAAACTACATCTAGAACCAGCCAGCGGCTGACCGGCTCTGTCCATGTTGCCCATTTCACTATTCGACTTGAAGTTCAATTCCCTGCTCTAGGACAGTTGAGTATGTTCAGATATTTTTTGGTTTGGTTTGGTTTTTGAGGCAGGGTTTTTCTGTGAAGCCCCACCTGTCGTGGCACTCGCTCTGTGGAGATCCACCTGCCTCTGCCTCCCACGTGCTGGGATTTAAAGGCATGCACCACCAACACCCAGCTAAATTCAGATCTTTTAACTTATACTAATAGTGTAATATTTCGCAGCCTCCCTTTGCTCACTGTTGCGCAGTATTAAGGACCTAATAATAATGATCTTCCACTGGCTCATGAAAATGTTATGAAGACTAAGAATATGTCTCCTGTTCATTTTGCCATTTAGATGTGGCTCTTTGCCATTAAATTATGTTGCCTTTCTAGAAAGACATGTGCAGGTGTACACATGTCTGCCTCTGTGTGTGTGTGTGTGTGTGTGTGTGTGTGTGTGTGTGTGTGTGTGTGTGTGTGTGTGTGATGGCCTTTTTATCATAACTTTTCCTCTGGATTTAGTTATCCATTGCTCTTCTTTCTGGGAAATGAGACAGAAGTGGACTCCTGTCACCCTTCAAGACTTGTTTCACCTTTATCCCATGTGAACACAAGGAGGCATAGCTAAGAAACACGATGGACGTGATCACAACTGGTCCATAAGATGGAATCCTTGACCGAATACTAGCGTGTCACCTCATAAAACAATGTTTATAATTGCTTTTTTAGGACAGAGGCCCAAGCCACGTAAGAAAAGTGAAGGGCACTCAGGTTTTCTCACTGAAGGGAGCCCTGAAACAATAACCTAAGTGGTTTTTTCCCTCAAGGTACATTTCCTCACACAGAAAAATGTGGTGTCATTTCACATGACAAATGAATATACATAAAGGATATTTACTAGGAACTGTTTTCATAAGAGCTAACAGCTAGGGTTCAGTTTCTGTCCATCAAACCATGTTCTGCGCCCCCCCCCCCAATCTTGCCTCTGGCTTGCCACAAGCTTTTGGACCAATAGACCACACAGCTGATTAAAGCTGAGGTGGTGCAATTCCGTCACTCCGGCATGACCTTCTCGGTCTTGAAGTCCAAACAGGCCACCAGTTTCCTTTGGTACAACTTAAGACTTCACACACCAAATGTGAGTAAATAAAACTTGAAAATTATTTATGTCTGAGGGTGAAGGGTTAAGGGTGAAGAAACCACCCTTTGCTGTGGATTGATCCTCTTTGAACTCAGCGCATCTCGTGTTTGCACAACACTCATGCTGTCACTGGTGTGTGGTTTGATGAGAGAACATGGAGTCCACTCTCACCACTAGAACAGGACTCAGAAAAACCAGAACCACAGGCAGAATTAGGCCTGAACTCTAATTCAACATTCTTCCTGGAAGAATTTACTCACTACCACAAACCCTCAAACCAATGAGCAGAGCGTGGAGGTGGGTCATTCTCTACAGACTGCTCCGGCTCACGATGGGGACAGTGGAGCTCTTCGCTTTGCACTGAATGGAAGAACCAGCAGCCACCCCCATTCCACATTTTAATTTGGTGAAATCACAGGTGCTTTACCCTTTAGAAACATTTAGACAACTGATTAAATCATGTTTATTGCTCAAATATATAGAGAGTCCGGCATGTTTGGGTAAGCCTTGGCTATGACATCATTTAGGATTGCTGGACTACCTACCAGCTGTTGGCAGCAAGCCATTCACTATGGAGATGCTTGTTTGGTACTTAGACATGCCAGACTTTGGCATCTTCTTTCAAAGGAAGAGTAACAATTTCTCGTTAGACATAAATGATGGGTCTCTTTATGACCAAAAAAGTCAATAAGAAGCTCAGTTTGAAACCAGACTTTTTCCCACTGTGAATGAGAGTCCAATTATTTTCTCATGTAAGGTTTGACATCGCTTTTCTCCTTTTGGACATTTTTGTATCTCATTTTTTGGACAGTTGTCTATTGCCTTCAAGGCTTTCACAGAGAATTTAATCCTTGGCAGTGAAAAGAAAGAATCCCAAAGGGTCAAATCAGTAGGGAAGGGAAAAAGACTAGACAAGTAAGGGGCTTAATTCAAACTGAAAATCCTTTAGCCATGCCAAAGATATGTAATTATCAAAGAAATGTAGCACTTACGTTGTAAAAACAGCAAAAGCACCACCTTGCAGGAAGCAGGTTTTTCTCCTCTAAACCTAATAATATGACATAAATGTTGGTGGTTTTGTTGGTGTCGGTGATGTTGGTGGTTTGTTTTTCTGAGACTGCATCTTGCTCTGTCACCCAGCCTGGCCGGGAACTCTTGACAATCCTCCTGCCTCATACTCCTCAGTGCTGGGATTACAGGCTTGAACTACCACTTACAGCAACTTCTTGAAAAGGAATATTACCTTTATCTTCGGAAGTCCTTTGCTGCCTTATGGCAGGATTATTTTTACTCCTAGAGATGTGCTGACATGATTGAGCGCAAATTTGCATTTTTGATTCAGGATTAAGCTGGAATTGTTTGTTCTCTCCGTGGCTGTCTTTGGAACTGAAAATATATTCTCAATGGATCTCATCCCAAGCCTTATTTTGCCTTTATCCCCAGTCATTTTGCTTCCTTAGATGTATCAGCTGATTTTTGGTTGCCAGCAGCAGTACCTGGTAGACTTAATCAAGGACACTTATTGGGCAAATTAAAGGAACTGCAAAAGATTGAAAAGAGAGGGCCGAGGGACCAACATTGGGAAGGCAGATGAGGAAGTTCACTTAGGCCCCCATACCATGAAAACCATACCAATGGCCCCATATAGAATAAATAGGTGCAGAAGGCATCACGTGACTGCGTTAACTAAAGCCAACTCCTCTTTCCTTGGCTAGAGAGAAGGATGGCCACCCAAATAGCAGCCCAAAAGATGACAGCCAGATGAGGATGCTACTATTGAAAGAGGCTGGGCTGGGTGCTGGGAAATACAGTGAATAAGTAAGAAGTCAGGACCAGTGGAATGGCACAGAGGGTAAAGGGACCTGCCTCACCACAGGCCTGGTGGCCCATGTGTGCTCCCCAAAGTGATGTGAAGGTCAGAGGAGATCCATCTCAATAAAGTTGTCTTCTGACCCCATTTGTGTCCACAAATACCGCCCCCTCCGTCTCTGTCTCTCTCTGTGTCTCTGTCTCTGTCTGTCTGTCTATCTATCTATCTATCTATCTATCTATCTATCTTTCTTTCTTTCTGTGTGTGTGTGTGTGTGTGTAACAATAATAATGAAAGGAAAAGGTAGTAAATTTGAGAGGGAGTGGGAGATGCACAGGAAGGGTTGGAAGACACTAGGCATACACGTAGTGAATATACATGCATATAGGCAGAACATTCATACATATAAAATAAGTCATTTTTTTTTGAAAATTTGTAGACCGGTTAATATACAAAACTCAACTATATAGTGCTTACAAGAAACAAAATGTACAGATATAAATTAGTCAAAATTAACATGACAGAAAGTGATTATCATGCAAATAATTAAGGAATTATTCTGAGGACATAAATTATAACTGGCCAACAAAGGCGAAATGAACACAAACACGTAATTCACGTGATTTCCTCCCCCCCCCCCCCCGGTTTTTCGAGACAGGGTCTCTATGTGTTAGCCTTGGCTGTCCTGGACTCGCTTTGTAGACCAGGCTGGCCTCGAACTCACAATGATCGATCTGCCTGCATCTGCCTCCCAAGTGCTGGGATTAAAGGCATGCACCACCACGCCCAGCCAAACACATGATTTCTTTCAAGGGGAAGTACTTAAAAGACTAAGTGAAGCTTGGGGATTACAAGTTCAAGACCAGCCTGGTCTACATAGTAAGTCCCTGTTTCAAAGCACAAATAGCAACCAAAAAACTATGTTAAAGTAAAATTCTCTTTGCCTTGCTGTGAATTTGAAAGAAAAGATGAATGCCACCTCAAGAATCAGCTTTGTTAGTTCATTGAAAACACTATCTTCTGGTTAGCTTGTGCATACCCCAAGCCATGTACTCTGTGGCCTCTAATGTGCTAGACTGTTCAGGGGCTGCCCCACTGCTCCATGTCCACTCGTGTGTGAGCTTCAACGACAACGACAAAGTAATTCTATTTTATATTGCCCCAAATTATCATTCTTTTTCTTTTCCTTTCTTTTTTTTTTTTTTTTTTTTTTCCAGACAGGGTTTCTCTATGTAGCCCGGGCTGTCCTGGAATCACTCTGTAGACCAGGCTGGCCTCAAACTCACAGAGATTCCCCTGCCTCTGTCTCTGCCTCTGCCTCTGCAGTGCTGGGATTAAAGGCATGCTCCACGATTACTGAACCCCAAATTCTTTAATCATCAGATTATGTGACTTGAAAACCAGATTTTCAAGTTATAATTAGTTTTATTTAATTATGAATTAATTTTGTTGAAAATTTTGGAAAAACTGTTTAATAAAAACTTTTTTGGGGGCTGGAGAGATGGCTCAGAGGTTGAGAGCACTGACTGCTCTTCCAGAGGTCCTGAGTTCAATTCCCAGCAACCACAGGGTGGCTCACAACCATCTATAATGGGATCCAATGCCCTCTTCTGGCCTGCAGGTGTATGTGTAAACAGAGCACTATACACATAATAATAAAAAATAAATAAATCTTTAAAAAAAAAAAAAAACTTTTTGTCCGAGCAAATCAACTGAAAGTAAAACATTTCTATTTTTTTGTTTCACTTTCTATATAATATACCTACATGGACTGCATCCATTTCTTTTCCAGCATTTTCAGATGGAATGCAATTTCTGTTCACCTACTTGAGGTAATAGACCTTCTCCTGTAAGGCTCGGGAGCATGAATCCAGGTCTGAGGAAAGGCAGGCAATTTCCCAAATTCAGCTTGTTAGGCAGTGTGCTTTTAATTGTCCCTTCCACTTTTGTTGTCTGTGTTCATTATTCCGCATGCATCTTTCCTTTCCTGAAACCAGGGAAGTCTTCCTTGTTTACCTTTGGGAATGCTATGTTTAAAGTCCAAACGCATGTAATATGAATAAATTTACATATATATAAGCACATTGAAAATGAGGAATGTTAAGCCAGAAATAATTTTTTGAGATTCTGTAAAAAACAGCTTAGTAAACTACTAAAACCAGTAGTTGGATGAGAAGAAAAACATAGAAAAAGCAAAGTAGAGAAATATTAAACCTATTTTCCGGGCATGGTGGCGCACGCCTTTAATCCCAGCACTTGGGAGGCAGAGGCAGGTGGATCTCTGTGAGTTTGAGGCCAGCCCGGTCTACAAAGTGAGTCCAGGGGAGTGGCCATCATGCAGTCTTAAGTCTTTCATAGAAAGCAGGAAAGCCGTTCTGAACAAAGCCTGGCACTGCCATTCTGTGCACGGTCCAATACAAGACAGTGTTCTGTACCGCTCAGGCACCTGAGGTGAACTGAGGAGGTGGCCATCCGTCTCCACCCACACTCGGTTCTCTTCACCCTCTTCTGGGTGGAAGTCCACAGGCTATTTATAGGAGAAGGGTTGTCTTCTTCTCATGTCTTTTGATTTTTATTTGTTTTTATAATTTTTCTAATTGCTTTACACACTGCATAGAATTTAAAGAGCTTAGTTTTGGTGTAGCAGACATAGCACCCATTGCTGAGGTTGCCACTGGAGAACTGATCAGCTTTTTGACGTGTCACCAAACGGTGCTGTCGTGCTTGAAGTCTCTGAGTACTGGACCTACAGAAGGTGCTGGCATAGTCGGAATTTTTGAACTCTGAAGATTCATATCCAGTATTTTTTTTTTCTTTAAGATTTTCACATATTAATTACTGAACTGACCCAGGAGTACAGATCCTAGATAATAAAAATCAGATTCCCAGTTCAACACGTCCAACTGTGCAGAGATGCTATTTTCCACTTTATACGGTGACAATGATCTTAACGTGGTATAAATATGGATGCCCTCATTCTCTTACTGGAATTATAAATGGTTTTTGTTTGTTCTTTGCTTTTGTGTGTTTTTTTTTTTTTTTAGATAGAGACTCATTATATAGCCCAAGCTGACCTTAACCTCCGGATTCTCCCTCTTCCCTCTAGGTGCTGGGATACTGGCTTGCACCACCATGGCCTGCTTTCCTTGTGTTTATCATGTTTTTGTTGAAAATTGGGATGGTTTTTCTTTTTGTTTTTTTTTTTTTTTCTCAACCAGAAGTTTCTTGGTCCTGACAGAGCAAGGAGAGGATACAAGCACAAACACCAAGCTGCAGAGAGAAGACCAGAGAGCCTTTTATTTTAATTACTGGTATCCAGTGTGTCCCAGCAGGGCCTGGGAACTTGGTCTATTGGTGGCATTTGGATTTGACCTTCTTATTTTAAGAACAGTCTCAACCTGCAGTTGGCAACATTTCATTAGCAACATGTCCTTGTCTACTCTCCAAGACTTTTTAACCGTGAGATTTGAGAAACCAAATTGGTCTTAATTATCAAGGTGAACAATAAACAAGAAAGTAGCTAGAAATAAAGGACTGGCTGGTGGTGGTGGCGCACTCCTTTACTCCAGCATTTGGGAGGCAGAGGCAGGCAGATCTATGTGACTTCGAGGCCTTCCTGGTCTACAAAAACAAGTCCAGGACTGCCAGTGCTGTTACACAGAAAAACCCTGTCACAAAACAGAAACAAAAAAAAAAAACAAAAAAAAAAAAAAACAAAAAAGAAAGAAAGAAAGAAGAAAAAAGAACTGTCCTGGGTTAATACAGTCTATAAGAAATTATGAGCTGGGTGTGGTGGCACACACCTTTAATCTCAGCACTTTTTCAAGGCCAGCCTGGTTTACAAAGCAGGTCTAGAACAGGCAGGGATGTTACACAGAGAAACCCTGTCATGAAAAATCTAAAAAAAAAAAAAAAAAGAAAGAAAGAAAAGAAATTATGTAAAATGGAGAATGAGCTGATAAGCTGTGCTCTGGTCCTTGCTGAAGATGTATCCAAAGCAATAACATTTGATTTGGCAAGTGTAACTACAGTGTTAGAAATTGTTTGTCCATGTAAATCTCTTTTGCGTTAGCAGTCTTTAAAGCCAAAGGGAAAGAGGCAAGCCCAAGGTGTGCCTAGAAGGCTCACGTCTCTCTTACTTAAGCACAGCAGGTGTCAGAAGAATTTCCTGTTATTGAAGAGGCGCCAATTTCTCTATTTTGTACTAACATGTTCTCATCTTTTATCTTAGTATTGATATCTAAAAAAAAAAAAAAAAAAAAAAAAATCAGCCAAATGGCACAATTCTCCATCAATTATTTACCCTATGAGGAGACTTTCCAAACGTATAAACATACAGTTTACAACAATGACTTCAGGGTGTGCAAAGTATCAACAAATATCAACCAAATACTGACGGCCAAGAGAATGAACAAGATCACGGTAGCGAATCTGCACACATCCCTAGAGGGTCTAACTGGATTCATGTACAGACTCTATCAACTTTTAACCTCTGAAAGAAATATCTACGTCTTGAGTTTCAATCTATGGATGCAAATATTGGACATTTTACTATAACCTGTTTCACTTCCATTGCCGTCCCAACCAAAACATGTGTCAGTAGGAAAGCCAACAACTGAGGAGGCAACGCTGGAGACACAGGCATACTTCAGAAAGTCTCAGGCCTGCCTGGACCAAACGTAGCTGGTCTGGTAGAAGTATAAGACATGAAATTAGAACAGACTGGAGAGAGATTACAAAGGCTTATTATCATCAGGCTGATAATGAAAGGAACTCCGGGGAAACTGAAGAAAGAAACTGAAGTGTGTCGGCCGTAATGCTTAGCTTCCCTTGCACTGTTCTGTTCACTCTCCACAAGCAGGGATGCTGACTGGTAACTATGGAAATTGTCATCATCCCCTTTTCAGAGTTCAGGGAGCTTGACTAACCTGCTCAAGGTTACACAGGTCGTAAGTGGCAAAGCCAATATTAGAATAAAGTCACTGTGACTCAATAAAGTAAGCTCCTAGGCAGCTAGAAGTTTGGGTTTTATCTTACTAGTCTGGGAATTTTTGTTTGTTTGTTTTTCTTGATTTTTATTTTTGTCAAAATTTAGTATGAAAGGAAAGGCCAAACAATCATGCAAAGCATAGTCCTCTTCCATCTCTACGATTATTTTCAGCCCAAAGACAAACATTTTTACCTTTTAAATCATCATTATCATCACCATCTCCAAGTCTTGATTTCTTTTTCTTTGTTTGGTTTTCGAGACAGGGTTTCTCTGTGTGGCCTTTGCCGTCTTGGACTCGCTTTTGTAGACCAGGCTGGCCTCAAACTCACAGCGATGGGCCTGCCTCTGCCTCCTGAGTGCTGTGATTAAAGGTGTGCACCACCATGCCCAGCCAACTCTTGATTTCTTGATCACCATTTCTTGATTTTACAGTAGTTCATATGATCCATGCTGTTTGTGGTTTTTTATTTTGTTTTGTTTTTGTTAACTTGGCACAAATTCAGGTTGTCCGGGAAGAGGGACCATCAGCTGAGAAAATGCATTTATAAGCTTGGCCTGTAGCAAGTGCATAGGGCATTTTCTTGATTTGTGATTGTTGTGGAAGGGCTTGGCCTTCTGTGGGCGGTGCCACCCCCTGGGCATCTGGTTCTGGGTTGCATAAGAAAGCAAACCAGGCAAGCCATGGAGAGCAAGCCAATAAAGAGCATTCCTCGATGGTCTGTGCTTCAGTTCCTGCCTTCAGTTCCTGCCTTCAGTTCCTGCCTTCAGTTCCTGCCTTGGCTTCCTTGATGATGGACTAAAACTTATAAGCTGAAATAAACCCCTTTCTCCTTAAGTTGCTTTTGGCCATTGTTTTATCATAACAACAGAAAGCAAACTAGAGCATCATCTATTTCCATAACAAATGATAATGATTTAGGTCTCCTTTTCTATTTGCATGCACCATTATCATCATCTTTCATATAAATATTAATTCTGTTAAATAATATTTACATTATCTTGACAGGTGAATATCTGTTACTGAGCCAGGTAGTACTAATCAATATTATTACCTTTTCTTTTCTTGAATAGCCTTTTACTTTTCTTGGATTTAGTTATTTTCTTGCCTTTTTAAAACATTGGCTTCAACATTGCCCAAGAGACAACATATCTCTTACTATATGTCTTAGTCAGTGTTCTATTGTTGTGAAGAGATGCCACAAACTCAGCAACTCTTATAAAGGAAAACATTTAACTGGGGGCCTTGCTTACAGTGTCAAAAGCTTGATCCATTATCATCATGGTGGCCAGCATGGCAGACACTGGAACAATAGTTGAAAATTACAACCTATTTTGCAGGCAGAGAGGGGAAGAGGGGGAGAGGGAAAGAGAGGGAGAGAGAGAGAGAAAGAGAGAGAGAGAGAGAGAGAGAGAGAGAGAGAGAGAATGAGACTTGACAGTGGACCTCAAAGCCTACCCACAGTGACACACTTCCTCCAAGCAAGGCCACACCTCCTAAGCCTTTCAAATAGTGCTACTCCCTGGTGATTAAGCATTCAAATGTATGAGCCCACAGGGGTGATTCTTATTCAAACCACCATACTGTGTTTAGACACTCTATAAGTCCTAAGAGATCCCTTTCCCCTCAGGCTTCTTGCCCAGAATCTCCAACCTCATGCACTTTGGACCAAGAGCTTTCTGTCTAATGCAGGTGCAGCCTGGAATCCCCTCCAGCATCCAGCTGAGTATCTCTGGCCTTTTGTTCCCTGCATCCGTCAATAACTAAGTATCCCACGCTCCTCTTTTTCATTACCCTTCTTTTGGAGGAGCCTCACTGTCTACATTTTTTACTGAGAGGCATGGGAAAAGGTTTTGGGCGAACTTCATTTCTGAAAAGGCCATCTTCTATCCTTAAATTTAGTAGGTTTGGTTGAGAATTCTAGGTGAAAATAATTTTCTCAAAAGACATTGCTTGCCCTCTACTGATGTCTACCAATTCTTGTTGATAGGCACAGTCAACCCTCCAAATTCAAGGTTTCATATCCATAAAGTCAATCTGTCTTGGGTTGAAAATATTCGGAAAAGCTGAGTGTGGGGCCAAACCCCTTTAATCCCAGCACTGGGGAGGCAGAGGCAGGTGGATCTCTGTGATTTTTGAGACTAGCTTGGTCTATATGGTAAGTTCTGGGATAGTTAGGGCTATGTAGAGGGACCCTGTAACATTCCACTGACCACCACCCTGCCCCCCAAAAAAGAGAAAAATAAAATATTGAGAAAATCATTTGTGTGTGTATCAAACACATCCAGATTTTCTTGTCACTATTCCTTAAATAATACAGTGTAAAACCTATTTACATGACATTGTGTTGGGTAGTCTATATCCTTAGAGATGAGTTAAAGTGTAGGAGAGGGGATATATAAGTAACATTCAAGCTCTGTCATTCTGTAAGGAATTTATGCATCTTTACAGGTCCTGGAGCCCATCTTTGGCAGGTACTGAGAGACAAGCATAGTCTACCTGAAGAGGCCTGGTTAAATATGTCTAACCGACTCCATGACAGGCTTCAGTTTCTTTTAGCCTGGAGCAGGCCTGAGCCTCCGTTCCTCAGAAATGAGCTCAGCAGTTACTAGAAATACCACAGAAAATGGACAGTCAATCAGGGACAGCCAGGACACCTGGTCTGAGGAAGATAAGGTTGCTGAGCTCCCAGTTTGAAGAACTCCTAACTCCTGACCAGAGTCATGTAGCCTCCAGAACACCTGCCAGTTAGGGCTGGTTTGAACCAATTCAGAGAGCCCCTAGCCTCAGACCAGAGCCCTAACCAATCCCAGATGCAGTCTTACCCTTGCTCCTGATCTGTGCCAATAGAAGTAAAGAGTACCTAACCCACCTTAGAACTTCCCTTGATCACCTATTTTAAAACCTGCATGCTCAATCTGGGGTCTTTCACCATCTTGTTTTGTATAGGTGAGGACCCCAGTGCCCTGGATCTCTGCAGGATAAGGGCTCTTTGCTTTTGCATAGACTTCTGACTCCTGGTGGTTTTTGGTGTCCTTGCAATCTGGGCATAGCATATCCTTCCTGCCCACTCAAAACTTTTAACGTTTTATCTTCAGTCTCCTAAGTGATGAAATGACATGATTCTGACACACATCTACTGGTCTGGGAACTTTATAAATCTTTTGAATTGAAAAAGACATGATCTTTAAAGCTTTCATTAGTCTTGATAATTTTCTCTCTGCTGTGTCCTCGATTTTCTCTGGTCTCTTTCTGGAAATCTCTCTCTCTCTCTCTCTCTCTCTCTCTCTCTCTCTCTCTCTCTCTCTCTCTCTCTCTCTCCCCTGTCCCCCTCCCTTCCTCCTTCCCTTTCCCCGGGGCTCTTGCTTTGTAACCTAAGCTGGCCTTGAACTCATCTGAGCTGGCCGAAGGAATACTGGGATTCCACTGTGCTCCTTTACATTTTGTCTGTGTGCATATCATTCATACACTGATCTTCCTAAACCAGCTCTTACGGCAGGAGGGACTGTTTTCCATCTCTATCCTGTACCCCTTGAGTTTTCCTCCTCTTTGCCTTACAGCCTTTTATTGAGGTGTCAATCTTGCCATCATCTGTGTAGTTCCCAGGTGCTCCTTCTCGCTCTCTGAGATTATTTTGCCCTAATGGCTTCCTTCTAGTTTCGTGACTGATAGAGTTTCTCTGGTCTCCATGGAAACATTTACCTTAGTTTATTAGCCATTTCTTTCTGCCTGAATTGTTCTTTTTTTTTTTTTTTTAAGTTTTCTTTTATTAAAAGATTTATTTATTTATTATGTATACAGTGCTCTGCCTGCATGTACACCTGCACACCAGAAGAGAGAACCAGATCTCATGATAGATGGTTGTGAGCTACCATGCGGTTGCTGGGAATTGAACTCAGGATTTCTGGAAAAGCAGATGGTGCTCTTAACCACTGAGCCATCTCTCCAGCCCCTGAATTGTTCTTAATCCATCCAAGCATCTTTCCTCAAAAACCTGTGTGCTTTAGTATGGGATGTTTGAAAGGCTGGCCAAGAGGTCAGGGAGTGGGCTGGGCCTTTGCTGATGGACATCAGCTTTAGTGCTGGACTTTGCTGCTCATTTTCATAGAGGAGTGTAAAATCTAATTTTATGTGCTATAGAGGAGTCCATTTGTTTGTCTTTACATACATTGTGGTGAATGTATTTTGTACATGCAGCTGCCATGTACAATAGGTAGAAGCAAATTACATACACACGTATATCCACAAATAAAGAAGTAAGTAGGCTTCCCAGAGAAAAGGAGTTCTGCCTCTAAATAACAAGTTTTGCCTCACTTTCTAGTCTGTTGGCTTGCCCTACAAATTTCAGACATCATCTCTTTCCTGCCCCCATCTCTAGCTTCCTCATTAGTCATAGAGGCTTCAGACTTCCTAGCCCTCACAATTATATGAGGCAATGACTCTCTCTCTCTCTCTCTCTCTCTCTCTCTCTCTCTCTCTCTCTCTCTCTCTCTCTCTCTCTCTCTCCCCCTCCCTCCCTCCCTCTCCCTCTCCCCCCTCTCTTTCCTTCTCCCTCTCCTTCCTTCCTTCTCTCCCTCCCTCCCTCCCTCCCTCCCTCCCGCCTCCCGGATCTGTAGAGATCCCTGTCAAACACAGGGAGTGTTTTCTCTATTATTTAGGCCTTGCCTCTTCTGCTGCCCAGATTTCTCTACAAAGATTCTCTTGGTCTCCTCACTGAATGTGCAGCCTGCAACTAATAAGGGAGCAGCCCGAGTTTGACTCCTCTCCTGGTTTCATTGAGGCGCCCCTCTGATTCTCTCTGGGCAGAGAATAAGAAACCTTTTTCTTAAAAGTTATAACCTTCATACTGGAAAAAAAAAAGGGGGGGTGTAAATCACCACCTGAATTTGAGTCCATTAACATCTAACCTGACACTTAAAACTTCTTGGCTATCTATTTTAAGTATTTATCATCAATTTTTAAGTTGGCACACAAAGCCCTGTGTTTCATTATAGTATTTTCATACATACTTTGTTCTTTTTGGTCCTCTTCACCACACTCCTCTCCCAGTTCCTTGTGCTCAGGATTGGATGTGCTCCCCACCCCACCCCACCCCATCCCACCCCACCCCACCTCACCCCAAAAGAGTTCCCAATAGAAGAAGGCTGTTCTTACTAAGGCCTGTACATGTCACAAGCCAGGGAAAGAGAGGTGGGGTATTTGTCAACCTTGCATTTGCCTTCCTATGAGGAAGTAACACTAGGTTTTAACCACCCACCTTCTAAAGTATCCTGAAATACTTGAGGTTGGCTCATAGTTCTGGCGGCTCAAGGTCAAGTCACTACACTTAGTGATGGCCTTCTTGCTGTCAGCCATAGACTGCAGGGCATCACATGGCAAGAGACCAAGAGGGAGATTATTGAGATGTGTGTGATGTGTGTGTGTGTGTGTGTGTGTGTGTGTGTGTGTGTGTGTGTGTGTGTTGGTTAATCTTGGTTGTCATTTTGATGACATCTGGAATTAACTAAAACCCAAGCAACAAAGGACACCTGTGAGGGAATTTTTTTTCTTTTCTTATTTTAATCACTTGAAGTAGGAAGACCTAAATTTAATCTGGATCTTTTGAAGTGGGAAGGTACACTTTTAATACAGATATTTTGAATTGGGAAAACCCACCTTTAAATTAGGCCACACCCTCTGGAAGCCTGTATAAGAACATGGAAGAAGGAAGCTTGCTCTCTTTGCCTGCTTGCTCTCGCTCTCAGTGCCAAGTCCTTCCCTGGCGTTAGAGCCTACTTCTTCAGGATACTGCTGTCTGCTGAGACACCCAGCCTTGTAGACTGAACAACTGCTGGATTGTTAGACCTTCAGTTTCTAGACAGCCGCTGTGGCCTAGCTGGACCACAGCCTGTAAGCCCCTGCCTAGTAAATCCCCTGCCCACTTCTCTCTCAGAGAGAGACTTATAAATTCTGTTCCTCTAGAGGACCCTGATTGAAACCACATAGTTATTTATAAAATACAGCCTGCTGAGTCTGTTTACTATTGGTCACGTGTACAAGTTAAGGGCTGTCAGTTTGAGATTAGATAGCCTGTCAGGAGGCTTGTCCCTGGGGAAGGCTTAGCGTTCTCAGCCGCCACTGGTTCCTGTAATTCTTTAGCTAGAGGTGGCACTTTATGAGATTTCTGGCATGTCGGTTGGTGTCATTATTTTTTGGATTATTTTAAGAAACCATATTGTTGGGATTTCATGGATGCAAGTTCTCTGTCATATATAAAATGCACTACCTCACAGCAGATGTTCTGCCCTCTCTTGCGAGTTGACCTTTGAGCCTTGGGTGTAGGAGTTGGCTTGTAAATGGGCACCTCATGGTCAGTTGTAATCTGCATTTTTGACCAATCATGGGTCTCTGTAATGTTCTCCTTCTGCTGCAAAAAGAAAAAGGGGTAGAAAATTGCCGGGCGTGGTGGCGCACGCCTTTAATCCCAGCACTCAGGAGGCAGAGGCAGGCGGGTCGCTGTGAGTTCGAGGCCAGCCTGGTCTACAAAGTGTGTCCAGGATAGCCAGGGTGGTTACACAGAGAAATCCTATCTTGGGGGAAGGGATGGAAGCTCTGGGTGGCATTCTGTGCCTATCCCAACTGTAATAAGAGGCAAAACGAGAGTATTAGGACCTACCTGAGAGCAAAGGTGCATTCCCACCACCACTACCTTCATTATCATCATGATGCTCATCATCATCGTTATTGAGTCAGGCACCTTTATGAGATGCTCACGCTGTGTTCCCCAATGATAGAATCATCCAGGATGACATGGCCCTCTCACACAAATAACAACACACCCATGGCTCAAGAACTTATAGTCCAAAAGAATTAATTGCAAGAGAACGTTCTGACAACATACAAAGGTTATTTTTTGTTTTTTGTTTTTTTGTTTTTTTTTTTTAAGTAAATAGACCAATTTAGCAATTTTTCTTACCTGTTATAAGCAACTGTTAGGGGGAAGAAAGAAATGGATAAATTTAAGGTTCTTCTTGAAATAAGAAAACCATCACTCCTCAAACAATTTTTAACTCCTCAAATATAGTTCTGCAACTGGATTGACTGATAATCTTTGACGTAAGTAGCTAAATAACTCTTTGTAAGAGTTAACAATGCCCAGGCTATAGATCAGTGGTAGAGTGCTGGCCTAAAAGGCTTTGGGTTCAGTTCCCAGTGTTGTAATAATAATAACAATGGCTATAATAAAGTATTTCAGGGTGCTCACTTTAAAAGAGTATTTGTTTGCATGGATATGAAATAATAAGTCTGAATCAATGTCTTTTTTCACTGCAATTAATAAGTCCTTAATGAGATTATAAATAGCAAAAATAAATAAAATTTCTTATTTGAAAGTCAGTCGTCTATTTTGGTACAATAACTCTACTAGATCTAATTATGTATTACAATATTTTTCTAAAATATTGCTGCCCTCACCCCCAGATACATACTGTACCACAAATAGAATGGAGGATGTGATTTCCTAGAATTAAAACAGGAAAATCTACAAAGTATGGAGCATTTGTTCTGTCAGGGTTTTTTTTTCTTCCACAATGAGCAAAATAGAGTTTTATATCTTAAGGATTTTTCTACAAAGTTTAAAATACCTTCAAACCAGATAATACTGTTGGATAGAACTATTCATTTGAGTCTCTTGTTGTCCCAGGATTTTTTAAATAGGCAAAACTTTGAGAACAGGCGTAGTAATAGAGACTTTGCCTAGTGTGCACAACCCCCAGAGGGTCAAAATAAATAGATAGGTAGAGAGATAATAGGTAGATAGATAGGTAGATAGGTAGATAGATAGATAGATAGATAGATAGATAGATAGATAGATAGAAAGATAGAAGATAGATAGAATGCACCTTGTTTTCAGGGGCATCTTTGTTAATGTATTTGCTTTCCCTCCCTCTCCCCTCCTTTCTTCCCTCCCCTTCTTGCCCTCCCTCTCCCATTCCCTTCTTTCTTTTTTCTTTTTTTCCTTTCAAAACAGGGTCTCTAAACACAGCCTAAGATGATCTTGAATTAACCATGTAGCCCAGACAAGCTTAAAACTCACAATGATCCTCCTGCCTCAGCCTCCCAAGTGCTGGAATTTTAGGAATGTGCCCATATCTAAGCTGGGTGACTGTAGTGCTTTCCTGAACTCTAGAATCCCTCTGATACATTCCATTTATATAGACAGAGACTTTCATTAATCAAATGATTAATTTTCTCAGTTTCATATTTTGCACATATGTATTTGGTTTTTTCTTTTTTAAAATAAATCTCTTTTTTAAAATAATACAATGATATGGTTTCCCCTTTCTTTTCCTATCTCCAAACCTTCCCATATACTTCTCCTTGCTCTCTTCCAAATTCATGGCCTATTTTTATTAATCATCGTTACAAGTATATGTATATATGCATCTCTAAGTACATAAGCACAACCTGCTCAGTCTATATAATGTTACTTGTATGCATGTTCTTATAAGTAATTGGTGTGCTCTTCCCTGGGGAAGGCTATTTCTTCCCTTCTCAGCGTTGTTTAGTCACCTGTTGTCTTAGTTATGGGTACTATTGCTGTAATGAAACACCATAACCAAAGAAACTTGGGGAGGAAAGGGTTTATTTGGCTCATATATTCCAAGTCACAGTGCATTCAGGAAAGCCAAGCCAAGAACTCAAACTGGACAAGAACCTGGAGGCAGGAGCTATTGCAGAAGCCATGGAAGGGTGCTGTTTGCTGGCTTGTTCCAGTGGCTTGCTCAGCCTCCTATAGCACCCATGACTACCAATCCAGAGATAGCTCCACCCACCATAGGCTGGGCCCTCCCCCATCAATCACTAATTAAGAAAAACACTTTACAGGCCTGCCTGCAACCTGGTCTTCTGGAAACCTTTTCTCAACTAAGGTTCCCTCCTCCTAGATGACTTCAGCTTGTGTCAAGTTGACATAAAACTAGCCAGAACACCTGTAGTTCTTTGTTTAGGGCTGAGGCCATTGGAGCTTTCTTCTGTGCATGTTAACATGTCTTGCTATTTTCCTTGTTCAATTCATGTTTAAGTAGTCATGTTGTTGAGACTGCGGATGCAGCTTCTGATATTACTAGGAGGCACAACCTCACAGCAAACTCCCTGACACTCTGACTCTTACAGTCTTTCCACCCCCTCTTCCACAGTGTTTTCCAAGCCGTAGGTTCAGGAGTGTTGTGTAGATATATACATTGGGACTAGGCTCCACAACTACATTTTGTTTGGTTGTGGTTGTGGTTTTCTGTAATGGTTTGCATCTGTTGCAAAGGGACTCCTCCTTGATGAGGGTTGAGGACTATAGTTATCTTCATTTAAAAGAACAAGTACTGAGAATGTTGTTGTTCGGTGTCCAGCGGGTGGCCTGGGTTCCACACGTGGCAGGTTGGTCCAGGTGCTGCTTGCATCTGGATGAGAACAGATGGACCTGAAGGTCAAAGGTCCAGTTTCTCTCTCAGAGGAGGCTTAGAGCACTCAGGGTGAGGCCCCCGTACCAGACCAGGGTGTGGAACGAGTTTTCCACTGAGTGTTATAGTTAGCTAGCTCTTTTAGAATGAGATGGCTGGTATCAGGCAGCAGTGCAGCCCCGGGAGCTCTACAAGCCCATGATGATACCAGAAGTTTTACAGCTCCTTGGTTAAGCTGCTGTACTAAGCATTACAGAGGATGTGGGTGGACGGATGCCCATAACCGCCTGGAAGACAGGTCCAGTGAGACTCAGGCCCAGCACCACCAGTGGTCAGCACCAAGCTTGTGGCAATAGAGCTGAATTCAGTGGCTGCCAAGGAGTTCCACCATCGGTGCCTGACAGGCAGTCAAACCTCAGGCATCCATTAGTGATTCTCCCCCAGAAATTATGAGGCCCAAACAGTCATGTGCAGGAATGGTAAGCCTTTATTTTTGTGAATCAGAGATTTATAAACCTTGGGTATTGGGGAAGGAGGAGTTAGAGGGCGAATGTGTCTGATTTACTAGGGCTAGAGGTACCAGGATACTTGATTTACATGCAGTGGTACTGTACCTCATTAACATGTAGTAGCTAAGTGTCCTATCACAAGAAGAAGAAGAAGAAGAAGAAGAAGAAGAAGAAGAAGAAGAAGAAGAAGAAGAAGAAGAAGAAGAAGAAGAAGAAGAAGAAGAAGAAGAAGAAGAAGAAGAAGAAGAAGAAGAAGAAGAAGAAGAAGAAAGTACTTAATTATCCTATGGGTGGGGGGAAATCTTCTAGGTACGATTAAAGGCCTTCACATTAGGTGGGGTATTTCTAGGAATCCCTAATTGCTTGCTGAACAGGTTCTATCAGGAAAAGGTAAGGCCTGTAATCTTCCCTGAGGGCTATGTGATGCTCCTTAGGGGACCTGGGGAGTCCCAAGATCAGGCAAAGAGAGAACCCCGCCTAGAAAGGGAGTCCGTCCCTGTATACTGAGCTCAGAGGCTATCCAGATTGAAGGCATGTGCTGCCATGCCCGGCCAATGGTTTGTATTTTTTGTTGTTTGTTTGTTTTGGTGTGTGTGTGTGTGTGTGTGTGTGTGTGTGTGTCTGTGTGTGTGTGTGTGTTTGAAGAAAATGACAGGAAAATACAGAACCCTTTATGGAGAAAGAGTGGAGACTGGAAATCTATCTTCTGAGAACAGCAGAGTGCCTCCCCTCATGGCTGCACAAGTCCACCCCTCCATGTCTGGAAGGAAACTGTTGTCCCTAAGGATGGCAGTGCCACTCTTTGGTAATGTTTTAGGGTTTCTGTTTCTGCAATGAAACACCATGACCAAAGGGTGGGTTGAAGGAGGAAAGGGTTTATTTGGCTTTAACCCTCCACAGCACCCACTGTTCATCATGGGAGGAATTTGGGACAGGAGCTCAAATACGGTAGCATAAGAACCTGGAGGCAGGAGTCAATGTAGAGGCCAAAGAGGGATGCTGCTTGCTAGCTTGCTTTCCTTGCCTTGCTCAGCTTGCTTTCTAATAGAACCACCAGCCTAGGGATGGAACCACCCACCATGGGCTGAGCCCGGCTCTGTTGATCACTAATTGAGAAGATGCCTTACAGCTGGATCTTATCGAGGCATTTTCTCATTTGAGGTCTCCTAACTCTAGCTTGTGTCAAGTTGACATAAAACTATCCTGGACAAGTAATGCCTCCAGATCTATGAAAGATTTACCTAGCCTAGAACGGCAGTGGAAGAAATGCCAGCTACACAGAGCCTGCAGATAGCACTGCATGCTGTATACCGCGAGCTGACGTACGCCTTAGCAGCTCAATAAAAAAAAAAGTGTTAAAGTAAAAATCCCAAAGAATAAACAGTTTGAAAATACCTTATTTAAACTCCTTATACTGATTTAAGCTGCACCTTTCAGAAATTATAGCTGTCATAAACCTCTTTACGGTAGCTTTGTATCTTGACAGAGATGAACCACAGCACTGGAATGAGTAATTGCTTAACCCACGTGAAACTCCTGGCTTTCCGGTTTCCTTCTGGAGAAGCCCTTTCTCTGACCCGCTTTTCCCCTATGTAGTTCCAAACCCCTTTCCCTAGCTTTGTGGGGAGCCATTTCATCTGAAGGTGTCCCCCCCCCCCCGACACACACACACACACACACACACACACACACACATGCACACAAATAAGCCTCATTTCTTTTGTTAATCTGTCCACGGTTAATTAAATCCAGTGCTCTCATCCCTGCGTGCACAGAGACAGATGCAGTAAAAAAAAAAAGGCTTCTCCGATTAGCAGTATCCTCATAGCTCCGCCACAGTCCTATCATCCTCCCATATTCAGGCGAGGAAACTGAGCCTTGCTGATGTTCAGAAAATTTCCCATCATCACACAGTAGTTGCATCGCAAAGACAGACTTTGCAGTTTGGATTCCAAGCGCCTGGGAAAAGGGATCAATACAGCCTCTTGTCCTGCCATGCCGAGCTAGGATGCCAGTGTCCTGGAATAGCCAGGCAGTTGATGCTACTTCCCTTTTCTCCCCGAGTGCTTAGAAGTATCAGCTTAGTTCAGGATGACTCAGGAAAGGGTTTCGGAGGAAGTCAATATAAAGGTAGGAGCCAGCGGAGTATTGCGCACATACAGACTATAGTACTGTGGTCAGTCGTCAATATGAGAAGGAAAAGGAAAGAAATGTTCACGCACATAAGAATAATCACGCAGCTGCACTGAAGTCCAGGAATCCCCTGAAAGACTGGACCAAAGATACTCAATTTTTTTCTGATCTTACCCTCCCCAGTCTTTGCCTCCAGGAAACTCTCTGGAATGCATCTTTAAAAAAAAAAAAAAAAAAAAAAAAAAAAAGGATGCTATTTTCAGAACTGTTATTTGTTATGTAAAAAACCATTGATCTTTTCATATTCATTTAGCTTATACAAGGGTTGATAGTGATGAAGATTCTAATAAGAATTTTCAGCCTTTTGGCACTGTGAAATGACTTTGTCAGCTACAAAAAGTTGTTAGGCCACGTTCATAGCTGTTCTGGGGCACACCTGCCTATAGCTTCATTATTAGTCATAATAGCCTAGAGTATAGGAAATCAGTTATCTAGCCTACCATGAAAGTATCTCTGTACCATGGTCTATCTGAGTTCAGAGTAAACAAATGGCCACAAAAGATGGCGGCAGCTGCATCATCTCCCAGATGCTGTGTCTGACTTGCCTCTTCTCTTAGCTCTCACTTCTTTCCTTCTTGACAGATAAAAACACCACCCTGGAGACACAGCAGGGAACATTACATTCTTGGTTAATCTTGAATATGGAGGAAACACTACAGACAAATAAAGTTACCAGGATACAGCCAGCTGCCCACAGAACAAGGCTGCCAGTGCTGCAGTGAAGGAAGAACCGGGTGTGTCTGAGATTGAGCCGTAGCTTTCACGGCCCCAGGGGCTGCTCTGCAAATGTAGCCTGGGAAGTCAAGTTGATGCTCGTGACCTTTCCTTTGGCTGTCTTTTCCTTCTGTGGTTCCCTCAATTTCTATTGTCCAGAGGATGACAATGGAATTGTTTCCTTGAGTTGGGAGGCCAAACATATAAAGCAGGTTAACGCTACTCAAGTGGGACTCACTGATAAAATTATGATTAGATAGCATACGTATAAAGCTTATCCCTGCTCTCACTTAGAGTTACTAACATACTCACACACCTTTATCCAACTGACTCTAGTGCCCAATCACTGTCTAATAGAGAATGTGGAATAAGTCACCCCCGAATGAAGGGTAATAGAGTGGGGTGACAGAGATGCTAAGTGAGCTGCTAAACTTTTCCAAGTGAGTCCGCTGGGAGAGATCTCCAATGTTACCTGGAACATAGAATCAGTACATATCTATGGATAGGTCTTAAAATTGAACTTGGAATACTCAACACCTGGTGACTGTCTAAAACACTTTGGTGTCATCGCGAACTGAACGGACTCTGTTACGAGGCCTGGGAGCCATCAAGCAGTCATTGTGCCTGCGGGAGAGGCCCACACTGCTGGCCTTCTAGAGTTTCTTTTCCAGGAGCCAGCAAACAATCCCTCCCTGAGCTGGCCTCTCAAGTTAAAAGGAGATGGGAAGTGTGAGGCGGCGAGTCAGGGAGTGCTCTGGCAGAGGCAGAGGTGAACCTGAAACTCAGCCAACAGATATGGGTCAATGTAGACTGTGCTTAAAAGACAAACCCAGGCCTGGAGAGCCTCAGGTTTCAGAAATACCAAAGCACCTTGTCTCCAGCAGTCCACTGTTCTGACAGCACTTGAAAGTTTTCTTCTGGTGGCACCTTTCTTCCCCAGGAAAACGACATCCGAGTGAGTAATCATCTACTAAGTAGGGCCTGGTGATCATTGTGATTGTCAAGGGCTGAGTGTTCCCTCTCTGGAGATTTGTAGCCCATGGATCTCACCCTAAAGCGTCTGCTGTGTCATACAGCGCTTGTTGTATTGGGTCATTTTGAGGGTGGGGTACATCCCTCTGTTAGTGGTGTGCATGGGAAGAGAACAGAGAGAAGAATAGCAGCAGGATGCTTTTGGAGTGCTTGTGAGAAGAAGAAAGGCAAGAATCGTATGTATGAAGAAGAGATGATCAACTAAGTCAACAATCCTGGTTTTGGTTGTCAACTGCACACTTATGAAGTGAGAGGGGCAAGGCATGCAACTTGAGATGGTTGTCATGTGGTGGGACCACATTCGAAAGGAGAGACTGTCAAGAATTTGGGACCTGAGGCATAAGACAAAGAGCACTAGCTACTAACTGGACATGCTGATGTTGAGGTTCTGTGGGACTTAGATGGATACAGGCTTAGCATCCTCAGGTTTAATGGATAAGGGACCCCTAAAATAGCCAATAGGGTCTAGGAGAGAAGTAGAGAACCCAAATAACCATAGAATGAAAGAAGCAGAAATCTTTAAAAATTATCAACACTTAAGTCCCATGATGCTGTGGGTTCAGGTCTCAGCATTGGCCAAATAAGAAAGACATTCAAAACCAAGGATAAGGTAAATTAACACTCAACAGGCTTAGAAATGAATGGTGACTGGCAAGAGCTATCTCAGTGGTGTGAGGAAGATAGAGCCATAGGGTATGGCTTAAGGAATGAATGGTGGGTGAAAACGTGGGGGAAGGGAGCGGTCTTCTTGTCTTCTAGGGCTCTGAAGTAAAGGATAAAGGGAAGTGGAGAGGGTCATGCCATGTGTCAAATAGCCAAGAAGAGAGCTAGTGACATTATTCATGGGAGGTAAAGGACTCCGGGATGGGAAGAGAAAGAGGCACTGGACAGCAGGAGGTCATCGGGAATCAGGCTGCTATCATCACAGATTTGTAAGGATGGATGATGCTGTGAGGCACAAGATGTAAGGAAGAGGAGGGGCGGAGACCAAAAGACATGGCCGTGAAAGCATATCCAGGTGTTGGCTTCTCTCTTTCTCTCAAAAAGGAAAAAAAAAATCACTGAAGTTTCACCTTTTCAAGAGGTCAGAGATGGGAAGACAACTTGAAGAGAGTGAGGCAGGTGTGTCTTGTGTTGCTTCTCCTCCATAGCAGTGTTTCTGGAGTTCTTGGGTTTTGTACTGAGAAGTTCTGCACAGTAGCCTGTCTGTTTTTCATCATTATCACCACTGGACGAGGCAGTCATGAGCATTGGCCTAAGTAAGAAGTACCAAGTTGAGATACCATGTGCCAATTACCTGCCCCCCCCCCCAGGGCCACTGTGAAAGCCTCTGTCCCCCAAGCTCCTGCTGGCTAACCCACTGGAAAGCACATCCAACAGGGGTAAATTGTACCCTATACCCTGTGCCCCATTTCCTGCTCCATAACTCTACCTGCCTTACTCTAGGCCTGCCAGACCCAGGGACACCAGGTAAGCCCCTCCCCAACCCAAGCTCCTACCGCCAACTCCCCAGAAAGCATACTCCAACAACAGTAAATTGCATCCCATACCCTGTGCTGCATTTCCTGCCCCACAACTCTGCCTGCACCCATGGAGGCCTGCAGTCACCAGGGTCAAACAGGAAAGACCCTGCCATAAGCCCTTGCCAGCCATATTCCCCTAAAGCACACCCATCAGCTTTAAACTGCACTTCCCCCTAGTCCATTTTCTAGCCCACAACACGGCCTGCTTTCCTGGAGATGCCAGCATCACATACCCCAGGTCACACTGGTACTAGGGACCCAAGAAAGAAGGGTAACACTCAGAACCCCAGAGACCATGCAGGTCACAAAAACCCCAGGGTTGACACCCTACTGGACCTGAAGACTCACTAGATTCCAGAACTCCAGGCTACTCAAGCCAGAAGACAGAGAAGAAACAGAAACCAAGGGAGAAGCATCCAAAACACACCTATTCAACAAAGATAAACTCAGAAATCAGCATTTAAATCTATAATAACTGCAAAACCCAGATAGTTAAAGGCCACCATAAAAACATAATCAACAACAGCCAAGGCAATATGGCACCACTAGAGCCCAGTTCTCCTACTACAACAAGCACTGGATTTCCTAACACAGCTGAAGCATAAGAAAATGACCTTAAATCCAATCTTATGAAGATGATAGAGGCCTTTAAAAGGAAATGCATAAATCCCTTAAAGAAATACAGAAAAATACAATCAAACAAGTGAAAGAAATGAATAAAACTGTTCAAGACCTGAATATGAAAATAGAAGCAATAAAGAAAACAAAAACATAGGGAATCCTGAATATGGAAAACCTAGGTAAGCATCACTAATAGAATATAAGACATTGGAGAGAGAATGGAAAAAATTAATAATCAAAGAAAATATTAAATCTAAAAATATCCTGACACAAAACAACCAGGAAATCTGGGACACAATGAAAAGATCAAACATAAGAATAATAGGAGTAGAAGAAAGAGAGGATTCCCAGCTCAACCAGGTTTGGTGGCACATTCCTTTAATCCCAGCACTTGGGAGGCAAAGGTAGGCAGATCTCTGTGAGTTCAAAGCCAGCCTGGTCTACAAAACAAGTTCCAGGACAGCCAGGGCTACACACAGAGAAACCCTGTCTCAAAATACAAAACAAACAAACAAAAAATCCCAACTCAAAGGTCCAGAAAATATTCTCAACAAAATCATAGAAGAAAATTTCCCTGACATAAAGAAGGACATGACTATAAACATACAAGAAGTTTACAGAACACCCAATAGTTTAGACCAGAAAAGAAAATCCTCCTGGCACATAATAATCAAAATACTAAGTGTACAGAAAAAAGAAAGAATATTAAAAACCTTGCAGTCTCTAAGAGATAACAGATGCCAGCCAAGACTTCTATGTCCAGCAAAACTTTGAATCACCATAAAGGGAAAAACCAAGATATTTCATGACAAAACTAAATTTAAACAATATTGATCTACAAATCCAGCCTTACAGAAGATACTAGAAGGAAACTCCAATTCAAGTTGGTTAATTATGCCCAAGAAAAAACAGGAAATAATCACACCAACAAAACTCAAAGAAGGGAAGCGCACACGCGCACACACACACACACACACACACACACACACACACAACCACTACCAACATCAAATTAACAGGAATTAATAATCATTGCTCATTAATATCTCTCAACATCAATAGTCTCACTTCTCCCAATAAAAAGACACAGGCTAACAGAATGGATGCAAAAACAGAATCCATCATTCTGTTGCATACAAGAAACACATCTCAGTAACAAAGATAGATATTACCTCAGAGCAAAGGGCTGGAAAAAGATTTTCTAAGCAAATAGAACCAAGAAGCAAGCAGGAGTAGCCATTTTAATATCTATAAAATAAATTTTTAACCAAAATTAATCAAAAGAGATGAGGGAGGATACTTCATACTCATCAAAGGAAAAATTTCACAAAGATATTGTTCCATTTCTGAATATCTATGCCCCAAATACAAGAGCACCCACATTCATAAAACAATCATTAATAAACCTTAAATCACACAAAGAATCCACACATTAATAGTGGAACACTAAACAAAAACTAAACAGAGAAATAATGAAACTAATAGATAATATGAATCAAATGGACCAAATAGATATTTACAGAACATTTCACCGAGACATAAAAGAATATACCTTCTTCTCAGCACCTCAAGAACCTTCTTCAAATTTGACCATATATTTGGACACAAAGCAAGTCTCAACAAACACAAAGAAATTGAAATAAACCCTGTATCTTCTCAGGCCCCCATGTACTAAAGCTGGAATTCAACAACAACAGAAAGCCTACAAAACTATGGAAATGGAATAGCTCTCTACTCAATGACCACTGGGTCAAGGAAGAAATAAAGAAATAAATTAAAGACTTTCTAGAATTCAATGAAAATAAATGCACACCCACTCAAAGTTATGGGACACAATGAAAGCAGTGCTAGGAGGAATGTATATAGCACTAAGTGCCTTTGTAAAGAAACTGGAAAGATCTCATACTAGCTACTTGACAGCACACCTGAAAGTGTTAGAACAAAAAGAAATAAACATACTCAAGAGAAGTAGAGGGCAGGAAATAGTAAAACTCAGGGCCGAAATTAATAAATTAGAAACAATACAAAGAATCAACAAAACCAAGGGTTGGTTCTTTGAGAAAATTAACAAGATGGATAAACCTTTAGCCAAACTAACTAAAAGGCAGAGAGAATATCCAAATTAACAAAATCAGAAATGAAAAGGGGGACATAACAACAGACACACAGGAAATACAAAGAATGATTACGTCTTACTCCAAAAGCCTGTACTCCACAAAATTGCAAAATCTAAACAAAACGGATTATTTTCTTGAATGATACCACTTATCAAAGTTAATTCAAGATTAGGTCAATAATTTAAATGGGCCTATAATTCCTAAGGAAATAAAAGCAATATTAAAAGTTTCCCAACCGAAAAAAAAGCCCAGAGCTAGATGATTTTAGTGCAGACGTCTACCAGATTTTCAAAGAAGAGTTATACCAATATTCCTCAATTTATTTCACAAAATAGAAACAGAAGGAACACTGCCAAATTCATTTTATGCATCTATGAGATGATCATGTGACTTTTTTCTTTCAATTTATTTATATGGTGGGTTACATTGATTATACTCTTCAGAATGGCCATCCTATAGTCACCTTGATACCTAAACCACACAAAGATTCAATTTTAAAAAAGAGAATTTTAGACCAATCTCCTTTATGAACATTGATGTAAAAATACTCAATATAATACTCACAAATTGAATCAAAGAACAGTAAAAAATCATCTACCATGATCAAGTAGGCTTCTTCCCAAAGTTGAAAAGTGACTCAACATATGAAAATCTATCAATGTAATCCATCATACAAACAAACTGAAAGGAAAAAAATCATGTGGTCATCTCATTGATGGAGAAAAAGCCTTTGACAAAATCCAACATCCATTCATAATAAAAGTTTAGAGAGATCAGGAATACAAGACACATACTAAGTATAATGAGGCAAATACAGCAAACTGATAGCCAGAATCAAATTAAATGGAGATGAACTTAAATCAATTCCACTAAATTCAGAGACAAGATTACCTACTCTCTCTATATCTGTTCAATATAGTACTTGAAGTTTTAGCTGGAGCAATAAGACAACTGATACAGATAAAGGGGATACAATTGGAAAGGAAGATGTCAAAGTATCACTATTTGCAAATGATATCATAGTATACATAAGTAACTCTCAAAATTCTACCAGGGAACTCCTATAGCTAATAAACACCTTCAGCAAAGTGGCTGAATACAAAATCAACTATACAAACAAATGAACAAAAAACAGTAGTCCTCCTAGATACAAATGATAAACAGGATGAGAAAATCTTAGGGAAAAACACCCTTCAAAATAGCCACAAATAATATAAAATATCTCAGTGTAACTCTAACCAAGCAAATAAAAGACCCATATGACAAGAACTTCAAGTCTTTGAAGAAAGAAATTGAAGATGTCAGAAGATAAAAAGATCCCTGTGTTCATGAATCAGTAGGATTAACATAATAAAAATGGCCATCTCACCAAAATCAATCTACAGATTCAATGCAGTTCCCACCAAAATGCCAACACAATTCTTTACAGACCTGGAAAGAACAATCCTCAACTTCATATGGAAAAACAAAAAACCCAGAATAGCTAGAACAATCCTATATAATGAGAGAACTTCTAGAGGTATCGCCATCCCTGATTTCAACCTGCACTACAGAGAAATAGTAATAAAAACTCCATTGTATTGGCATAAAACAGACAAGTTAATCAATGGAATTGAACTGAAGACCCAGAAGTAAACCCATTCACTTCTAAACACTTAATTTTTGACAAAGAAGCTAAAATCATACAGTGGAACAAAGAAAGCATCTTCAACAAATGGTGATGGTCTAACTGGATGTAGAAGAATGCAAATAGGTCCATATTTTTTTACCTTATACAAAACTCCAGTCCAAGTGGATCAAAGACCTCAACATAAAATCAGATACACAAAATCTGATAGAAAAGAAAGTGGGGAGTGACCTTGAACTTATTGGGATAGGACTCTACTTCTTGAACAGAGCACCAACGGCTCAGGCACTAAGATCAACAATTAATAAATGGGACCTCATGAAATGGGAATGCTTTTGTAAGGTGTAGGACACCATCTAAAGGACAAAAAGGTAACCTACAGAATGGGAAAAGATATTCACCAACCCTACATATGACAGAGTGCTGATATCCAAAATATATAAAGAACTCAAGAAACTAGACATCAACAAATCAAATAGCCCAATTAAAAATGGGGTACAGATCTAAACAGAGAATTCTCAACAGAGGAATCTCTAATGGCTTAGAAGCATTTAAATAAATGTTCAACATCTTCAGTCATCACGGAAATGCAAATAAAAACAACTCTGAGATTCCGTCTTACACCCATAAGAATGGCCAAGATCAAATTTCAAATGCTGGCGAGGGTGTGGAGCAAGGGGAACACTCCTCCATTGCTGGTGGGAATGCAAGCTTGTACAACCATTTTGGAAATCAACTTAGTGCTTTCTTATGAAATTGACAATAATAGTTCTACTTCAAGCTCCAGCTATACCACTCCTGATCATATACCCAAAAGGACATGTTACGTCCTCATTTATAAATGGATACTTATCAAAAAGTCAAGGATAGCCATGCTTTAATCCACAGACCCAAAGAAGCTAAGTAACAAGGAGAGCCTGAGTGGAGAGTGCTCACTGAGAAGGGGGACATAGAACAGACATGGGGATGGGTGGAGGGAAATCTGGGGATATGGAGGGGAGCAGGAGAGATCAAGTGGGAGGAAGACAGAAGGAGAGAGTAAGGAGAGAGAGAACTGGAATTAGTGGGGATGGGGGCACATCTCTGGGATGAGCCAGAAACCTAGGACAATGGAAACTCCCAGGAGTCTATGAGGGTGACCTAGCTAAGACTCCTAGCAATGGGGATATAGAGCCTGAAATGGCCACTTCCTGAAACCAGAAAAGACTTCCAATGGAGGGACTGGGACATCAACCCAGTCACAAAATCTTAGATCCACAACTTCTCCTGCCAACAAGATGTGCAGGGATAAAGAGAAAGCAGAAATCAAAGAAAGGGCCAACCAATGAGCAGTCCAGCTTGTGCCCTATGCTATGAGAGAGAGCACACCCTTGATATTCTGCCATACTTCCAGACAGGGACCTAACCTAACTGTCCTCTGAAAGGCTTCACCTGGCAAGTGATGGAAACAGATGCAGAGACCCACAGCCAAACGTTAGGAGAATTCAATGGACGAAGGAGATGAAGGATTGAAGAAGACAGAGAGGTCAAGGACACTACAAGAAAACACAGAGAACAAACTAACCTCACCCCATAGGGGCCCACAGAGACTGAACCACCAGCCAGACAACATACTTGGGATGGACCTAGGCCCTCTGCACATCTGTAACACTGGTCCAGCTCAGTCTTCCTGTGGGACTCCTAACAGCAGGAGCAGAAACGGTATCTGATTCTGTTGCCAGACTTGGGATCTTTTCCCCCAAACTGGGCTGCCTTGTCAAAACACAACAGAAGAAGATGTGCCTAGTCCTGCTACAGTTTGATATGCCAAACTGGGTTGCTATCCACGGGAGGCCTTCCTTTTTGTGAGCCTTTTCTGAGGAGAAAGGGAGGATGGCAGGACGGTGGGGAAGTGAGGTAAGAGGGAGGGTCTGGAAGGAGAGAAGGGAGGGAAACTGTGACGGGGTGTAAATAAAATAAAATTAAAATTAATATAAATAAAAGAGAAGTATCAAGTCTAGTGGGGTCCTCGCTCAATACCTGTCAAATGAATGGGCCGCATAGACTACACTGTCCAAGTTGTTTCGCGTGTGTGATGCCTTCCTTCAACAGAATGTTTGCTAGTGAACCTGTTCTCCTGTACTCCTGGGTCAGCCATAAGCTCCTTAAAGATGTCACAATAATGAACAGCACACACACACACACACACACACACACACACACACACACAAACAAAAAAACAAAAACAAAAATAAAAAAAAAAATACAAAAAACAACCATAGCTGAACAACGGGAATGCCAGGGCTACTTTATTTACTCCAAACAGAAAAGCTATTTTCATGATTATGACTGATTGGGAAATGAGATTTAATTGAACAAAAGCACTTACAGCTCCCTCACCCTGCACTTCCAGCAAGGACCTCCCTGCATTCAGGAGCCTTGCAGTGGATGTGTGCTCAGTGTCAGTTTTACTGTGTATAATATCTGGATGAAAAGTCCTGCCAAAACATTTCACCGAAGGATTTACGATAGACTTTCCAAGGCTCTAGCTGAAGGGCGGCAGCTGATGTCAGTGTGTGTGTGTGTGTTGGCATCCACTAGCTCATCCTGCTGAATAAAAAGTAATCAATTGTATCTTTGGGAACATTGCACATTCTTCATAGTTCTAAGGCAAAATCCAAAGTGTGTTCTCATCATTGTGCTAGCCCCAAAGAGAATTATACAAATAATAAAATGCCACGACACGCACAAATAGGGCATCAGACTCCAAGTTCCTGTGGATATTTGGATTTCCCAATGTTCATTTCAGAGAACTGGCCCACTGTTTGGCACACGATGTGGGCTTAACATTTCGTGTCGAGTTGAGTTGAACTGCATCAGCGTTACAGGTGGCTTTATTATTATTTTCTCCTAGAGCAGAGCACAGAACTGTCACAGGAGGATGCTGTGTGCATGAACACTCGTAATTCATTATTGAGGTTCTGAATGAATTATTAATCCTGGAGAAAAATCCATAGCCAAAGTTGTCTGTCATTGCAATGGGAGGAGAATGGGTAGGACCCCACATAGGCAATCTTTCTACATTGTCACCTCCGCCTTTTCCTCTTTAAGACTTGGATTTTGCAGCTCTCCCATGCTGTGACTCTAATTCTCATTCTATCCTGGACTTACTGTTTGACCTCAAGATGAGTCACTTAATCTCAGTTAGTGCTTAAGTTTCCCCTTCAGCGAGAGCCAAAGGGGCCTGGCTGTGCGGCTAGCAAATAATCGGGCCTAAAAACTGGATGTGTTATCCAGCGCCATCCATCATTTCTGTAAGGTCAACGGAAATGAATCACAGACACAAAGCCCAAATGGGCTTCTCCAACCCCTACCAAATTAGCCCTTTGGGGTGGCTAAGTCAGTGTAGAGTGCAATGAAGGAGAAAAGACAGGGAGCTGGTGATGGTTTCCCTAAACTCAAAGGGGGAGAATCTCTGACAACAGAAGCAGGGGGCTGGGTGGAGACAAGCCTGGCTAGAATGGCTGTAAATAGCTTGCCCCCTTGGAAAGAACAAACCAGCCTATGTTTTTTATAGATAAACACTAAAGACAGCATTGGGAGCTCTACAGCCTTTGGCACTTAAAATCAAGGGAACCATCATGCAAGTTGGTAGAATAAATTCAATATGATATACATATATATCATGAGAGCTACAGGAGTGCTGTGAAAGAGGGCTGTGCAGAGGGCCTCAGCGATTGGTGAGTGGTGAAGGCTGAGGAACAGAAGCCAGGCTGGGCTTCCCTTACCCAGGGTCCTTGCACCCTAGGTCTGTTTTTCTCAGGGAGAAAAAAGATCCACAGAGATGAAGGCACACATCCCTATGAGAACAATCTAGAAAGATCTTGGGCAGATAACTCACCTTTGCTACAACAGAATTACCACAGAGTATGGTTCATTGCCATGGCTGTGGCCGCAGCCCCAATGATGGGGACACAGGACAGGAAACCTTGCAGATACTGCATTGCCTAACCAATGTTTAGAATTGGGGCTCCTGCAAATTGGGATTTGTCCCATCGCCTTCCTGGGAATGCTTGTATCCAGGGCTCTCCAGGCACCAGAGGAATGCTGTTGAGCCTGCATCACCTTGCAGTTCGGCTCACAGCACCACCTGGGTAGCAGCAGTAATTGATGGGCACTTCAATCACACATAAAAGCCACTAACATTTTATGTGCAACACTGTAAATCCTATCTGTGGCATCCAAAGTGACTGATGAGACAGCGCCTCAGCACAGCAGAGTATCTCAAGATTTTTGCATGTAACAGTCGTTTACAAATATTTTTTGTCTTGTGACGGTGTTTATAAGCTCCACGAGCCATAATAGGATTCAACAAATATGCAAGATGATAAAACACTAAAAATTATAAAGAGCAGTTTGCACATGCTTAGGAGTGAAAAGGGTGATTTCTCAATGCTTAAAGAGAAAAAAAGTTGAAAGCAACAACAAAATCTTTAAAGACCAATCCAGGGGCGGGCAGGTAGCTTAATCAGTAAAGCACTTGCCGCACACGTGTGAGGACCTGTGTTTCACCCCCAGGACCCACATGAAAAAGCCAAACATGATGGCCCATTCTTCAATCCTAGCACCCATGCCAAGACAGTCATATCCCTGGGACTTGCCATCCCGCCAGTATATCCTGATCAGTGAACCCAGGCCGGAGAAAGACTCTGTTGCCAAAGCAAAACAAAAAGAGTGGATGGAAGCAGAGGACAGCTCAGTATGTCCTCTGGACACCCATACACACACACACACACACACACACACATTCAGTTAGACAGACACATACACAGACACACTCATACACACAATACTGTAGTGCAAACACTAACAAACTAAACCCAGGAGCTGTAGTGAGCAGTGAAGAAAGCCATGGTGGTCTCTGGCAGTGGTTCAGATCTTGTAATTAGTTATCAGACTGAGACTCCATTTGTTTGTCAAGGTCCATTCGAGTGCAGAATTTGGCTTTAGGTTCAAGTGCAATGGTTATATCCTTCCACTTACTGTTTGGCAATTGAGACAGGATCAGCCTTTGCTTTTCCGTTTGCTTCTCCATTGGAGCTGTTCAAGGGAAGGCAATCAGCTCCTGCCATCCCCACGTCATGAGGTGAATGAGCAGACGCGGGTGATGACTCCTTTGTGGATCAGTATGGTCAAATGCTGATAATCCCTTAACTCCCCCTGATGTTTGTGCTAATGTGCCCTCTGCTTTCTCCATTTGGGGAGCTCTGGCTGGCATATCCATTTGCCATTCTTTTGGTACCAGTGCCTGGAGTTTACTTCAGGAAGCCATTTCTCCCTCACCTTCAAGACAGAGAGGTCAATGCCTACGGGTGACTCTATCTACTGGGCTAGAGGTCTAGTTTGAGCCAATCAGAAAGCAATGCTCACCCTCCATCCCTGGCCCTCCCTTTCTTCTTATGGGGGTTGACAGCTGCTAGATAGTTTACCATCTCTGTTCCATGAAACAGAAGCCAAACCGAAGTAACTGTTTCCAGAGAGAGAGAGAGAGAGAGAGAGAGAGAGAGAGAGAGAGAGAGAGAGAGAGAGAAGAAGAAGAAGAAGAAGAAGAAGAAGAAGAAGAAGAAGAAGAAGAAGAAGAAGAAGGAGAAGAAAAGAAAAGAGAGAGAGGGGGAAGAGAGAGGGGAAAAGGGGGGGGGGGAGAGAGACTGTTTGGACTCAAATTCTACTTGGAATTAAAAATGTTCTAATGTATGTAATTCTTGTTATTTTTTTCCCTTCAGGTACTTACAATCAAAGTTTTCAAACCCAAAGGAAAGTGAGAAGAATGGTAAATGAATGTCTGTATTTCTTCTACATTCATCAGCTGTTAGCAAATTGATACATAAACATTATCTCTATGTGCCTTCTATCATCTCTATATCTACCTATCTGTTCTCTATCTACCCTCTATCTGCCAGTCGGCCTATATGCCTATTTCTCTATTTATCCTCCCCATTTTCTTTTGCCACTATGCAACACCAATAGTAATATTGTTGTTAAGAAAATTAAAATGAATTCACTAAGTAGCTCATTTTACAATTTTCTCTATTTTCCTTAAAATGTCTCTTAATTTAATTTTTGCCAATTTCCTTAAACTGTCTTTTAATTTAGTTTTTTTTTCCCCTTGAGTCATCAGTCAAATTTCATTACTACATTGGTGGGTTTGTTTGTTTGCTGTTGGTTTGTCTTTTAACTTACAGCAGTGTCTTGAATTTCATTGTTTTTTTTTGTTGTTGTTTTTTTTTAATAGCATTCTGTGCTGGCTAGGTTTAGGTCAACTTGACACAAGCTAGAGCCATCAGAGAGGAGGAAGCCTCAATTGAGAAATGTCTCCATAAGATGTAAGGATGTAAGAGAAATGTCTTTACTAGTGATCAATGTGGGAGGGCCCAGCCCATTGTAGTGCCATCCCTGGGCTGGTGGTCCTGGGTTCTATAAGAAAGCAGGCTGAGTAAGCAGTGAGAAGCAAGCCAGTAAGCAGCATGCCTCATGGTCTCTGCATCAGCTCCTGCATCCAGGTTCTTGCCTTCCTTGAGTTCCTGTTCTCACTTTATCCAGCGATGGATGTGTAAGTCCAACTCTTTTCTACCCAGATTGCTATTGGTGCTTCATCACAGCAATGATAACTCTAAGACACATCGTATTCTAGTTCATATTTTAGAACCCAGACTAGTTGTCTTAAGAAATTTACTGCATCCTGAGTTTTTCTGATTACCTACTCAAGATTAGAGCCTTAATTTTAGCCCCCCCCCAAAAAAAAATTCTTCCTAGGTGGCATATTCTATTCAATACTCTACCTTGCTTCTCTCTCTCTCTCTCTCTCTCTCTCTCTCTCTCTCTCTCTCTCTCTCTCTCTCTCTCTCATTTTTATAATGCTATGTTATGGAAATCACTTCTATCAACCTATAATGAATGATGTTTCCCATATTTACAATTTCTATTAAATTATTTACATAAAATTTAAATAACATATATCAATTTCCCTCATAACCTATCTAATCCATCTTCTAAGGCTAGCTATTAAAGTTTAGTGGTTTTTCTACTATAAGCTTTCCTCAGTGAAAATCCCACACATGCGTTGTTTCATACATTTGCAATTCTATATGGGGACCGAGTCCTAGAACTGGGAGTGCGGGGTCAAGTGGAAATATATATGTAGTTTTGTTAGCTATTGCCAAGCTCCCTCCCGTAGAAAACTGGAAAAATGTCTTGACACACAATGTTCTCCCTTACAGGAAGTTCAGTCTCACTTTGCATTCTACACAGGTTCTCCCTAATGTCCTCAGGGAACTGCCTGCTTCTCATGTGTCACCTGTCAGTGTGTTCGTAGAGACGCTCGGTGGGCTCTAAGCAAACGAGTGAACACATCTGTGAATGGACAAGCTATTCCTTTATGACATCAGCACTCATGCTCTTGTCAGGAAACTGACAGTAAGAACACTTTTCAAGGCCACTGCACAAGTTAGCGTAGAGTACATAATGGGCTGACAAATGGGTAGGCAATAGAGCAAGACGAGGTATGACGTTGCTTCCGTTTCTGAAATAAACCAAAACACCAAGCGCATGCCAAGGAAGACAGATACCAAGTGTTAGGCCCTGCTGCTTAGCTTGTTCTGTTTATTTAATCGGTCGTCAAATAATAAAGAAGAAATCCTTGGGCTAGAGCGGTGGACCTATAACCCAGGCTCTCAAAGGCTAAGACATAAAGTGGTGAACCCAAGATCAGGCAAGGCTACTAAGTGAAATCCAGGCCAGGCTGGGCCACATAATAAGAACTTTTCCTCCCAATACCAAACCAAAACAGCGGTTCCAGTACTCAAGTCTGCAATGTAGATATGTCTGTGGGCATAACGAGACACAGACAATTACAAGAAACGGCCCTGTGAGATAAATATCCAGTGGATAGTGTATTAGTTTTAATCAATGAGAGTGACAAAGAGGAAAACCAGCTACCACTCTGGGTGTGGATGGGCAGAAGTTCAAATCAGAGAAGACCACAGGGAAAACAGTGCAGTTGAGCAACGGTAACTGAACCAGGGTGGCTACAACGGTGTGGTCATACAGGTGAGCATTATATTATTACACAGTATTATTATATATAATATATTATATAGCATGTATATATTATATAATTATGTATTATGTTATATACACTGCTTACATTGGGTTTGCAGTTTTTGAGGCCAAATTCAAAGGAGTCCCTGCTAAGAAAAACTGTGGCTCACCACTCTGATGGTTTTGGTATGAACGAAAGTCTGCATGCTTTCCCATTACTCTCGTTTCTTTTTAGTTTTTCTTCTTGTTTGTTTGTTTGGTTTTGTTTTTTGAGACCAGGTTTCTCTGTTACACAGATCCCTGGCTGTCCTGGACTCTCTTTGTAGAGCAGGCTAGCCTCGAACTCACAGAGATCCACCTGCCTCTGCCTTCTGAGTGCTGACATCAAAGGTGTGGGCCACCGCGCCCGGCTCCCTCATTTCATTTTTTTTGGAGTGGTTCTTCCCCACCTTGTATGGCCCTGGTGAGTCTGTGAAAATAGTCACAGCCCTGTGGCCGAAGGGCAGAGCAGAACTAATGCCAGTGATTGTGCAGAGGTGAGCTCTCTACCCCAGCAGGGACAATCAGTCCCCATCGGCTGTGCAGGCAGGCACAGAAGAAGGAAGTCCCTCCTTCCTGGACCTGCTGGGTACAAGTGTGTGGGTGAGGAGCAGGCAGCTGTGGAACCACCCACCTTATGGGGATAGCCCAGGTGTAGGATGAAGCTGAGCTGAGCAAGGCCGAGTGGGATATGCTGGCGGGACAGACAGCCGTCCGATCACCCTTTGAGCTGGCGTTGTGCACCCATGACTCTTCCAATAATTGCCAACTTTCTGGAAACCAGATAATTCCCCCTCTGTTTCTGCTAGCTTGAGATTGCTTTCTCACACTTTCATCTAAAAGAAGCTTGAACAATATGGGAAACTTAGACTTCACTCCACAGATCAAAGTTTCCCAATGTTGTTTCCTTTGATCACCAGTCCCAGAAGTCCCTTTTTAAAAAAAAAGTTGCATTAAAAAATCAAGTTTGAGAATACTGCCTTCCAGAACCTCTTTTGTAGGAATATTAGTGTAGTAACATATTAAACACTAGAAGGTTCTCCTTGCTTGGAAGCCCTCTGTTTGTCCTTCCACATCCATCGGGTATTGTTCCCACCCTGTTCTGTGTCCTGGGAGGCTGACTCAATGCTCTGAATCAACAGACACCTCACCTTTGACCCTTGCATGAGCAAAGGAAGCATCCTGGGGTCAGGATGGTTAAACAGTGTGTTTATTCTTGCATGATACCCAGCCCAGTCATTGTGGGCTGATTCTGCCTCTCCTCCCAGGGCACAGCTGCTGCTGGGCATCATCTTCCAGGCAGAGTCCCCCTGACATCCTGAGTGGTTGATGGCTCCCTGCTGCTGCTGCTGCTGCAGCTGGGACAAGTGCAGAACCGTCTCACTTTTCCTTTGTGGTTCCCTCAAACCCTGTGTGTCATTTACTAAACTGCTCTGAGACTGGTCATTCGAGTGGGTTATTTTGCCTTCCTGGGCCAGTTTGAGATCATATTCCCAATTAATACATTATCTCCTGAAGCCACTAAACCTGTAACTTCTTTTTAATGGGAAAACACCTATTGAACAGAAAAGTTTGACCACATGCTTTTTCCAGAGCCTTGAACGGGCAGTGTCTTTGGCTCAAGATTACAGAAGGGGCTTGGTAGTGGTGACATACACCTTTAATCCCAGCACTCAGGAGACAGAGGCAGGCAGATCTCTGAGTTCAAGGCCAGCCTAGTTTATAGAGTGGTTTCCAGAATAGCCAGGGCTACCCAGAGAAACCCTGTCTATAAAAAAACAAACAGACTCTAGAAGAATAAAAGTAGTGGAACATTTGTCATCCTTTCTGAGCCTGTAACATTCTTCTACAAGCACCCAGGGCTTCTATCAGACCAGCATGTTAGGCCTCAGTTTGGCTGTCCCTATGGGTAAAGGGTAGGCAAGGTTAAACTCTTGCATGGGGAAGTCAATTTTCTTGTTTGAGATCTTCTCACAAAGCTAACAACTTTTGTCAAATACATGCTGTTCTACAAAATGACTATACCTCTTTTGTCCCACAGATTTGTAAATTAACCCATATTCCTATGCACATGTGTGCACACACACACACATGCACGCACGCACGCACGCACGCACGCATGCGCACACTTCCACACATACACTCATTATGTTGCCCAGACTTACCTTTAAACTTTAAGGCTCCGGTGACCCCAGCCTCCTAGGACTACAGGCTCTCAACACAGTATGTAGTTGTCCTTTCATATGAAGTTCAGATCTTGTCCTCGTAGAAGGCAAGCGTAATTTCTCAGGTTTCTGAAGGGCTGGGCCCAGTGACCCACTGAAACAGCACTTGTGTAGTCTAAAAGTACGGTCGTCTTATCTGCGATGACTGTCCACGTCCTAGGACTAGCTAACCCTGAACACTTCTATCTTAGAGCCTTAACAGACGTATAAGCATTGTCATGGAATGAGTTATGTCCTCCTCAGGACCACACAATGTGACCTATATGGAAATGAGGTCATTGCAAGTGACATTAGCTCAGATGAGTTCATCCTAGAGTAACGTCAATGGCGCATCCAATAAGACGAACGTCTTAAAAAAAAGTGGACCTTGGGCTGGAAAGAGTGAGAATAAATACCATGTGAAGACTGGAGTTTTGCTGCCACAAGCCAGTGAGCTTCAAAGATAGTTATCAAAGCACCAGAAAGCCATGAGGCTTTCTCCCGGCCTCAGAAGGACAACTCTGCCAACATCCTAGCCCAGCTTCCAAAGCTACCAGGCAGTTTTCTGGGGGCACAAGCCACTTAGCTTGTGCTTTGTTCTGATACTTCCATGCAACCCTTACAAACAAATCTCAGGGCTTTAAAGAGGGGGATACCCACCTATGATCGACCGCCTGTGCCTGACGTCATTTCTGACAACTTAATTCTCTCCTCTGGGCCTCTATGTTCCCCTCTGTAGTGTGGAGATAAAAATCTACCTTGGAAAGTTGTTGTAAGGATTAAAGGAGATACATTAAGCTATTAGGCACAGTGCCCGGCACAGTTAGTATATTTAATAAATGCTAGGTCTTGTCTTTGTAATCCTGCTGCTGTGCAAACAAGGTCAGACCTAGAAATGCAAAGTACTTGTCTGAATCCATACAGCAAAGTCGCAGCAAGTTAAACAAAAACCAAGAGGCAGGCCTCCAATTTTATTTTATTTTATTTTATTTTTTGGCATCAATTCCTATGTTTCCTGTCTTATCTTGCTTGTGGAAGAGAACAGTGAGCAGGGTAGCCCTGACTGAATGGCACCTGATGTATGCACTTTATTTTCTTAGCTGCAGCTGGGGAGTTGAATTGAAGGAGTAGGGCCTTTGTGGAATTTGTTTTTCATCCACGGGTACCTGAGGTGAGTTGTATCTTGAAGTAAACTATCCTGCTTATTTTGTGCCACGTTAAATAAATTCTTCTTCTTCTTCTTCTCCTTCTTCTTCTTCTTCTTCTTCTTCTTCTTCTTCTTCTTCTTCTTCTTCTTCTCCTTCATCCTCCTCCTCCTCCTTCTTCTTCTTTCCCTCTCTCTCTTTCTCTCTCTTTCTCAAAGATGACATGAATCGGGGCTGGGCATGGTGGCACACGCCTTTAATCCCAGCACTTTGGAGGCAGAGGTAGGCGGAGCTCTGTGAGTTCGAGGCCAGCCTGGTCTACAAAAGAGAGTCCAGGATAGCCAAGACTGTTACACTACTGAAAAAAAAAAAAAAAAAAGATGGCATGAATCATAACATATACTCATGCAGTGGACTAGAAAGGAGAGCATAAATGAATGAGCAGAATGTATAGGAATAGGCTCACAGAACATCACTAATCTGCACGTTTGTGTGCACAAACACCGCCTGGACAACGGCTACCAAATGATGCTTGGATTCATTTTAAACGCCAGGTCCTCCGAAACATGGTCTTCACCTTGTGTCGCTCTTCTGGCTTCAACATTCTTCCCTTTCCTGTGAGTCTGACTGGACTGGCTTCTCCACAGAGCGATGCTTATTCTGACACAACTCAAGATGGATGGTATCTCAGAAACTATGATGTCCTCCTCCCCATCACTGGTAATCAAGGCCACTTGTTTTTCTGCATCCACATGTTCAGAAATCGATTACGGGCCGGGCAAGCAGGACGGGAAGCTTGGTGCCCTGCTGGAAGAGAGCGGAGGACCCTATTCCAATGCTACAGGAGACTCATGAATCTATCGCTGGAAGATGCAGGTTGCTCAGTGAAAGCGACGAGAAGAAAGGGGCTGTGAAAAGGGTGATTAAATTCTATGATCTCACCAGATTTTTCTGGTCTCTTCCATCGTGCCATGACAACTTTCACGAAGAAATTTTCCTTTCTTTTATTCCTTTCTGAGTTGTAACGGGTATCGAAGTACCTCCCCCTGAAATAGACACTTGGAAGCCTTTATTTCTAAGGCTGTTGGGAAGTTAAAGAAAAATCAGCATTGACCTGTCAGCTTTAATTTTTTTTCTTCTTATTTTCGCAGACCTAAAACTTCTCTCTACACACTATTTTGAAGCCACAAAAGGGGAGGCGGGGGATGGGGTGGAGGGAGAAAAGAGAGAAGCATTTGGAAAAGACCCCACAGTTGAGAATTAGCCTGTGTTGTGGCCAGCTTCCCCCAGGGACAATTAGACCTCCCCAGAGGCCAATAGGGATAGGGCAAGCCTGGATGCTTTTTTTTTTTTTTTTTTTTTTTTTCTTAATTGGCTGCTGGCTGCAAGGCACCTGCCTACGGGTCTAAGCTTCTGCTGTGCGGTATCAGCTGGTCCCCTTTTGTTTTACCATAAACCACGTGGCACAGAGTATTGTCAGCAAGTATATCAAATATTCCGGGCCCCGCCCTTGTGCATGTGTCTGCCTTCGGTTTCACAGTCAGTACTGACGGCCCCGCCCCTCAGCATTCCTTGGACTAGGAGACAGGGGGGAGGGTCTGGGTGCCAGAGGGGAAAAGAAGAAATGGCCCTCGCTGTGGTTCTTCCCCAGCAGAAGCTTCAAGCTGTACATCCGCACCCTTCAAGGCTCCCTGATCCCCTGGAAATCAGTCACTTCTGTTTCCCACCGTGTTTGTGGAGAACGGGGTCCAAGCTCTTAAAGGTCTTCAGCTTCTTAGTAAAGAGTTTGGGGGTTTCGTTTTTCTTTATTTGTTTGGGATGTTTGTTTTAGTTTTAGCTGAAATAACTGCAATCATGGCCTTAGTGATTGATAGTGTGCGATATCGGATGAGGGGGGATTTATGAGGGTGTATTAGCCCGGTATAACTCTCAAGGATCTAGTTTCTGAAGAATTAAGAATACATTATTTCATATCGATCTTTGTAACAATCGAGCGTGTTAACATAAATGATTTGCTTCTGCAATTATATTTTTGATCTCAGTTATATTGGGCCTCGAAAACTTGGCAGCACACTTTCCCTAACCTTGAGTAACTTAATTTCTTTGATGGAATAGAATTAACCCAGCAACGGTAGGAATTGGAATTGCCAGCGATCAGGAAAATGAGGAGGCCATTTTCTTTGCTCTATGTCAGTAGTGTGTCAGCCTAGTGCACACTCAACCCAGAAAAGCATAAACCTGGTGTGGTGGCTCACACTTGCATAATCAGTACTTGGGGGGGTGGGGTGGAGGTGGGCGCTACCTAGAAAGTTTGAGGCTGGTCTGGAATACACAAGACCCAGCATCAATACGCATACACTCAAAACAAGCAAGCAAACAATGAAAATATGAGGGTAAAAACTTGTATAGTGGCAAAAAAAAAAAAATATAAGTAAATAGGATATACACACTGTCATAGATACCATGTATATACATGGACATTGTTGGAAATATCTTGGAAATATTGGAAGTATTATTGGAAAGTAGTTTGACTTGTTCATTTATTCATTCTATTTTGAATTCATTCTCTTTCTTTCCGCTGTGCATTTATTGGAAACATTCAGGGGTTGGGGAGAGTGTGACAGAGGTTATACAACGGGTTATACTCAATGGCCAGTTTGAGCAGCTTTTTCAGTTGTAGCCACAGCAGTGTCCTCACTGCCCTGCAGTGTTTGCTCATCACTTACACGCAGAAACACCTGCTCACACCCTGTCAAGTCCCCTACATTCAGATGCCGGGCGTGGTGGTGCACGCCTTTAATCCCAGCACTCGGGAGGCAGAAGCAGGCGGATCGCTGTGAGTTCAAGGCCAGCATGGTCTACAAAGCTAGTCTAGGACAACCAAGGCTACACAGAGAAACCCTGTCTCAAAAAGCCAAAAAAGAAAGAAAGAAAGAAAGAAAGAAAGAAAGTCCCCTACATTTTCTCGGGGGTGGGGGTGGGGATGCCCAGACTTCCTAGTTCCTAGTCACAACTTATTTCCTTGACAATGGTTCCACTTGGCTCCCTTGGCAGCCTTCCAACTCTGTCTTTGGCTTCACTTCTTAGACTCACTTCCTACTTCCTGTTTGTAGGGTAGCCTGATTTGTAGGTGCTATGAATAGTAAATTCCTGTTTAGTCTAGCCAAGCCCTGGGGTCTTGGCAGCTCTGCTTGAGTTGGATTTTCACTGCTACCTTTCTTCCTATCAAATAGCCACACAGTGAGAGTTCACTGTGCCTGAGGGATGAAAACTAATAACGATATGTTGCCAGCCTTCCTCCCTCCCTCCCTTCCTTCCTCCCTCCCTTCCTTTTTTCCTTCCTCCCTTCCTTCCTTTCTTCCTTCCTCCCTCCCTTCCTTCCTTTTTTCCTTCCTTCTTTCCTTTTTTCCTTCCTCCCTCCCTTCCTTCCTTTTTTCCTTCCTTCTTTCCTTTTTTCCTTCCTTCCTTCCTTCCTTCCAAGACAGAGTATCACTATGTAGGCCAAGCTGGCCTCAGATCCTCCTGATTCAGTTTTCCGCGCCCGGTGTTTATACCGTACACGGGCTTGTATTATAGTGCCCTCTTTATGGACTGGGAGAGATGCTTTTCCCCAGCGGAAGGAACCCGAATAATTCGGCAGGGCCTCACCACGAAGAGGACTACCTGCCTAAAGAGGCTTCTACTGAGTCAAAAAAAAATCTATTTAAATGACCAACTCCCAGAATCTTAAGGGCCTGGGGCAGGAAGGGGCCCTAGTGAATTAGCTGTCATTTCTTACAGAGAATCAGGAGCAAGCATGTTTCCTAACCCAGGGAGAGCTTAGATAGAATGCATTCAACTTCCCAATGCATCTTCCAAAGAGCTCACTACTACACTATGGTCCAGTTGCAAATGGAGAGGAAAGGCGTTCCTCGAACCCTGGGGAGGGACTAGTCTTGAACACCTCGTGTGATCCCTGAGAGGCCTGGCCACCTGCGTATTTCCTTAAGAGTCTAAGTACAGATTTGCGAGGTGAAGCAGCTCAGTACAGTAGGTCTGAGGTATGCCACCCGTGTCAGTCACCAAGCAGGTGACAAGTCTGACCAGGAATCCTGGAAAGGTGAATTAAGCCTCTCAGATAGTCTGGATCCTTCCTCCTCTAACCATGATCCATGACCAGCAACTAGAGTCTCCTTAGAAATGCAGCTTTCCAGGCCTCCCTCTTACCCAGTGGGAATTATTGCCCGCACTGAGCTAGACCCCCACCCCTACCCCTACCCCCCCCCCACACCCCGCCAGCATTCTATTTGAGAGATAGACAAGGAATTGCTTATCTTGGCATTTTTCCCTCTCTACTTTCAATTGCATTCAACGGTAGAAACTGAATCTAAAAACTATGACAAATGAGATTTGTATGGGAGCATGGATGTGGGGGAGGGGCGGGGTGGAGGAGGTACTAAAGATCACGTGAGAGTTTTACTTCTTGACCCCAGGATATAGCTTTCATTAATGCCTCTGCATCAGGGCCTTGCATTCCATCGCAAAGGGCCTATGTTTGTACTTAAGAGATGGGGACAGATGTGGCTGGGTGATTAGGTGCTTCTGCCCAAGGCTCAGGAAAGTCCCCTGTGCCCAGAAGTCACAGGTAGGACGGGAACACCTATTTTGTTCAAACAATCCATAGACTACGTTGCTTCCTGGTGCGACGTGTGGCTTAGGGTTCAGCATCTCCTTTCTAAAAGTATTTTTGAAGATAAATATCAACAGTTGCATGTGGGTTGCATTATGGAGGCGATTTATGTCCGCGCGTTTCCATGTACTGCGGCGGACTGAGCGGAGACAGGAGTCCCTGGATGGCCATGGATGTGCATCTGCGAACCAGGGCAGCTCAAAGCTTTAAAATCCAATTAGGCTGCTCAAACAGACTGAGACGCCACAAATGCAACCTAGTGGGTTTTCCCCCCATAGGAAGTCAAAGGAGTGGAAAATATTTCAAGCGCTTTGGCATGCTCGGATAACCCCTTTGTGCAAATTCCTGCACTAACAATTCACAATTAAAGTGAAAGTAAGTAAAAATAGAATGGCTGCTCGCTTCCACGCTGACTGTGCGAGGTTGACTCCGATGGATGGAGGTGCTCTACATCTGGCCCATCAACAATGACAAGTCACCAAGAGGGCGCCGACATTCTACATAGCATATGTATTAGAGGCAGGTCGCTGTTCCAACACTAACGGCAATCACTAGCTAAGACAGAAAACATGGCTCCATAAATAAGCATGTCAGCAGCAGAGAGACACACCCACAGTCTAGGATACAATGATGAATATGTTTTCGGTGAGAAACGTTATTTTCCGGGTGCATTAAAAACACCCCCAATTTTTAGAATTCCTCCCTCCCCAGTTTAGCCTTAACTATTTGGTGTCTGGGATTGGGAATTGTTGCTAGTTTCATTAGAAAACATGTTCTGGGGGCTGGAAAGATGGCTCAGTGGTTAAGAGCACTGACTGATCTTCCGGAGGTCCTGAGTTCCATTCCCAGCAACCACATGGTGGTTCACAACTATCTATAATGTGATCTAATGTGCACTGTATATTTCTGTGCTTGGGGCCACGGGGTATCTCTGTTATTTTCTTCCCTTTACTCCATATAGAAGTCTTCGGGGTTGCTCTGCTGGTGTCATTATGATGTCATTGTGCCATGATTCTTTAAAACATTGCTGAGATGCCACCAGATAGTTATAGTTTTTCCCCTGGCAGTTTATAACTCTATGATTAATATGGAGAGTGTTTGTCATTTGATTACTAAAAATATCCACCAGAGGAATTTTTCTGGGATTGAATCACTGCATATGCTAAACAATTCAAGTGGATCTGGGCTACTTGGCAGAGGAGACAGCCTGTGAGTGGAAATGATCAGTTAATGAACTGAAATTGCAAACTAAACAGAGGCCACATGCCACTCTGCCTGGATCTAGGGGACTTTTTACACGGGGCAAGCATGAAAAAATAAAGAGGAGCCTGATTATGAATATGAAGGACATGGAATGGCCCACAACTGCTTTCGGTAAAAGACATATGCCAGGGCATTTAGGCAAGGTGGCTGTGTGAGTTCGCCTCTTCAGAAAGAGTGCTGGGACTCTAGCTGGAGGGGAGCTCCTCCGGAACGGAACGAGTTTCCTGGATAAGACACTGTAGGCATCTGCATAAACCAGCGTGAAAAGGTGGAAGAAGAAAACTGATAGAATGGAGAGACCCATGACGAGTGCATCTATGCTTTGAGTCTAGGTGGGCAGTAGTTCCAGTCACTGAATTGGTGATCATAAAAGGAGTGAGCGACAGCTAGACATGCCCACGCGTGATGTGCACGTAGAATCTGAGATGGAGTTAGTGTGATCTTGACAACTTAGCTGGATTGAAATCTACCTAGGAGATTAATATGGCACACTTCTGGGTGTGTTTACAAGGCCCTTCCCAAAGATGCTTGACATATTGGAGCAATGGGACAAGGAGTGGACTTGCTTTGTTTGTGAGCAGCACTACCCACTAAGGTGGGAAACCAGATGGAAGACAAATGAACAAAAAAAAAAACCCCAAAACAACAACAAAAAAAAGAGTTTGCATGCTTCCTAATAGCCATGGGTTAAATGTCTCGGATGAACCAAACTCTTTATACCATACAGCCCAAATCAACAAGAGCCAGCCAACCATGGACCAAAACCTTTGAAAACTGTGAGCCAAAACAAACAATTGCTGCCTTAAATTACTTTTCTCAAGAAATCTTGTGCACCACAGTAAAAACTTGGCTTATGCAGGGAAAGCTGAGACCAAGGATCCAGAGATTTATAAGCATGGCAACAAACTGCCAGAGTCTGTTGATGCACAAGAGAGTCCTTGAATTATTCAACTCTCCACCATAATAATTACATATGACAAACTTAACTTAAAATGAGCCTGGGGTTCTCACTCCACCTGATCTGGTAATCCCAGATTTTGTAAGGAGCATCACATAGCCCTGAGGGAAGATTATAAGTCTGACCCTTTTTCCATTTTAAGGGGACAGTCCTTAAGACATATGTTCCATGGAACATAACTACACCAAAGCAGGGCTAAAATGGGAAACAGGCTCAAGGTACATAGAGAAAAATCAGGCCTGAGTCAATCAAATCTCTGGGTTCAGAGGCAGGAGACATGACATTTGATGTTCTGCAGTGGACTGTGGGGTGTGGAAGGGAAACTGATGAGAATAAGGAACAAAAGGCCCCCTTCCAGGACTTGCACAAGCTGGTACCTGAGTAAGCGAGGCTGGGAGATGTGAGGCAGCACTGGTGATCACTAGCAATGTTGAGCAGGGAAGTAATATAGCAAATCTCTCCAAGCTAAACCACCCATCTTAAAGGGATGCTCCTTAAGAGATGGGTTGCTAAAAAGGAGGTGAAACAACAGAGTGGTCTAAGGGGAGGTGGGTAAAATATTTCATCCTGGTGAGAATTTCATTTAGATCAGGAAGAAAACAACACAATAGCTTCAGGAAGTCCCTGAAACTGACAAAATTCATTAGGTCCTTCCCTCTCCCAAGCATATATGCGCTGGAAGGACTGCTGAGAGACAGTCTCACCAAGCATATATGCGCTGGAAGGAATGCTGAGAGACAGTCTCAGATAAGCAGCTGGGCCAACCAGAAGAGGCTCAGACCACCTAAGGTGCCTGGAACAGAGTCCCTCCTACCTGTTACGCTGCTTTCAGGTTGTGTAATGCTCTCCAGCTTTTCCTAAGCTGTCTTCAGGCTTCCTAAGCTGTCACTCATGGTGGTGTGGGCCTTTGGGGATGCAACTGTCTTTGAATCATTTTTTGCTCTTGAAGTACCCTCTCATCCATATTTCTGTAATTCAACGTGGCTCATCATGTTGAACTTTGGTGGTATCTGTACTTTGGTCTGGTGTCAGTTCTTCATCGGGGGTGAGTAGACGTTTCTTCACATCTTCCCAGGGATAGAGTCACACAACAGGATGCAAGCTGGGAGCATCTACCAGGGGATCTGAGTGTTTATCTGGGAATGATGGAAATTACGCATATATGGAGTCAGGATCACGCACATGCCAAGGAAGACAGAGCAGAGGAGAGGAGATGAGCAGCAAATTAAGCATCGAAACTCAAGGGAGATGGCTCAGCTCTAGAGAGAATGAAGTATGAATCTTCCTTTGAGGCAGGAAGGAGAGTGGGATGGAAAAAGACATGATTAAATTCAGTGATGGGAGGCAAAGAGATTGAGAAAGAAGGTTTAGAGCAAGCAGCCTGCTCATTTGTGCCTACAGGGGCTCTGTTACTGCTGCAGTGTGACACAAAGGGAAAGTGAGAAAAAGCAAGCCAGAGAATCAGGGTGTGAAAACAAAAAAAACAAAACAAAACAAAACAAACAAACAAACAAAACCAACCACCACATTGGGTAGTAAACAGAACAAGGCACTGAGGAGACAAAGAAGTCAGATAGCAGTTTAAATTCATTGTGTCTTAGAGGCTTGTAGGGGTGAGGGTACAGAGTAGGGCAGGCTGTATACTTAGTGAGATGACCTACCTGCAAGGAAGGACACCATGAAGTGTTGTTCTACAGATGGTGGCATCTGGCTCCTCTGTTGGTTTCACACATGATGAAACTGGATTAGAGCAGCCACGGGTGCTTCTCAAGACTACGGCGGCATCACCAGGATTTGAACTCGGATCCCCCAGCCCCCAGCCCTCGGCTTCTGCTTCACCTGCCTGGGATGAGAGTAAGTAAAAAGGTTTGACATAAAGGTGGCCATAATAGGGTTTCTTCTCCACCTGGCGGTGATGGCGCATGCCTTTAATCCCAGCATTTGAGAGGCAGAGGCAGGTGGATCGCTGTGAGTTCGAGGCCAGCACGGTCTACAAAGAGAGTTCCAGGACAGCCAGAGCTACACAGAGAAACCCTGTCTCAAAAGACAAAAAACAAACAAACAAACAAACAAAAAACAACAAACAAAAACAAAAAACAGGTAAAGAGGATGACAGAAGTGGAGGAGGGATGGACCCATAGGCAGAATCATCGCAAGAGCTTCAAATATTAAAAAGATAATTCCAAGAAAACACCAACTCAAAATTATGCCATAGGACTAAATAATGGTACCTTGGAAAAGAAAAGCCACATGGAAGAGACCAGGCCTGTCTACTTGCAGAACATCATCTGCAAGAGGGGTGGGTCTTGCCTGAGCCACCTGAGGAAACAGGAGTAAGTTCAAGACAGTGATGTCTGTGGGGATGGTTCAAGGAAATGAATTTTTTTTTATATAGTGAGTTTCCTGTCGCTAAAGCATTTCAAGTGTAGGCTGGACAATGATTTGTCAAGGCTGCTACCATATGAACCCAAGTCACAGTTTCCCCTGGACCAGCTTTCCCCAGATTGTAATACAAGGCTTCAAGGGATGGGTGGGCGTAGAGTGACATCTGTGGTTTACATGCATGGAGTTGGCATATTTTGGAGGGAAACAAAATATGTACACCATTATAATTACAATTTATTATGACTTTTCATGGTATACAATTCATTATGAATGTCATCAAAGTTTAAGAATCTTTGGCATCAAAAGCCGGGCGTGGTGGCTCACGCCTTTAATCCCAGCACTCGGGAGGCAGAGGCAGGCGGATTGCTGTGAGTTCGAGGCCAGCCTGGTCTACAAAGTGAGTCCAGGATGGCCAAGGCTACACAGAGAAACCCTGTCTCGAAAAAACCAAAAAAAAAAAAAAAAAAAAAAAAAAAAGAATCTTTGGCATCAAAGTGTAGATACTCAAAATAAACTTATCATGTGGTATTTTGTTTTGTGCATTTTGATGAGATGGGCTTGTAGGGGTGAGGGTACAGAGTATGTATCCCAGGCTGGTCTCGAATTCACAGCAATCCCCCTGTCTCAACTTCCTAAGTGTTACAGTTTTTAAGGCTTTTTGGGTTCTGTTTGTTTGTTTGTTTGTTTGTTTGTAAGAGTGCAAGCCATCTTTTTGCTCAGAAAGTCTAGGAACCACTAACTTTCTCCAGTCCTTGGGCAACATGTGTTTTCATGGCTCTAGGAGCTCTGAGGGTCAGAGCTGGTGTGGGGGAGGTGGGTGGAGAGGGAACCCAAACTCCAGCAGTTGGTGAGCATATGCCCACAACTTCTGTCTCTCTAGCAGAAACACGGCATAGAAGTTCTCCGAGCTGCCACATGCAGAGCAGAGTAACCAGCTGTAACCCATCAGAGTCACGCCTGGAGACCCATCGTTTCCCAGTTCCATAAACTGACATATCTGTGGTGTCTAATAGCAAGGGTAGGATTTTGTCACTGTATATATTTTAAGCAGCCATCCAGTTTTTGTCATTTCAAATATCTAAATATCATTTACACACACACACACACACACACACACACACACACACACACACACACACACACACTTTAGTTTTAGCTATCTGGCCCATCTTCTTTGCAACTCATTTACTAACAAATTCTTTTATGAAAAAGGAAGCATATTTTTGTATTTTCATCACTGTCACTGGAGCACAAGAGCAGGGACTGGAGTGTAAAACACAAGATTAACTTTAGCAAGAAGCCCGTTTGCAGAGGAAGACTGGGAGCATTGCCTGCCTGGACTCCATCTAGTGAGCAGAGCATGTGCCATACAAATAGGAGAAGGCTAGGCCTTTAATACCAGCAAAATCCAGAGATGGAGGCAGGCAGACTCAGTCATTTCAGGGCTATCCTGGTCTACAGAGCATGATCCAGGCCACCCAGACCTACACAGTAAGACCATGTCTCAAAAAACTAAAAACAACAAGAACAAAAAACAAACAGGAGAGGCTGTGTAGATAGACTCTAAAGGGATGTAAGCCTTGTGGCCCGACACTTGGCCTTTCCCCCTCACCTCACTAGCCTATTCATAGTCTCAGGAACATTTTTCTTTCTTAATAAACCATCTCCACTTCCGTTTCTAACCATGTGCCCCTGATGTAATTCTCTGTCATGGAACACAAGATCTTGGAATAAGGGGCAGAACTCAGTCTGCAGCAGGTTTTCCCTTCTTCTTTCTCACCGTTGCATATCCTGCTCAAAGCCTAAGTCTGTTTTCTCTCTCAGAAACCCTCCTGCTATATAGCTGCTTATGACCACCATGAACATGTTTGCTTTCGCAGACCCGACCTCAAAAGCCTTTCTCTCTCCCCTTTTCCATCTCCTCCTCTTGACAGATGCGGAGATTTATAGCCTGCCTGGCCTGATGTTTTTTTTTTTGTTTTTGTTTTTTTAACTAATAAAATTGTCCCGGAGCATCTTCCTGAGTCCATTTTTCCCCCCAAAATTCCTTTATTAATGACACAAAGAAACCCAGGTTTTCTAGGATCGTTACCATCAAAAACATTTATACGCAAGTAAAGCAGGTGGTTCCCCCCCTCCCAAGATCTATTGTTTTTTGTTTACTATTATGGTACAGTGACATGGTGACACACACATTTTGGGTTCCGTCTGTGGTTCCTGTCTCATAACTCTGACCTACTTAGTCGAACATTATGTCACAAGACTTTCCTCATCCCAGAAGGTCCTGGAGAGAGGATTGCTGCACAGAGAGGACACTCAGTCTGTGAACAGTCAAGAGGACAGATACCAGGCCGTGGGATACAGAGAAGTCCCTGGAGGGTGAAGAAGGATGGAGATTGCACCTTCTTCCTCCTCTTCTTCTGTGTCTCTGTCTGTACTTGATAAAGTACTCAATAACAAACCAGCAATGTGTTTCCCTGGGTTCTGTGAGTATCTCAAGAAGTTAATAACTCAAGGGAAGAGTTGAGTTGCAGGTAGCCCCGTTACAACCAGGGGGATAGTGTTAGCACTGACTACTGGGGAAGGTGCAGCTGTCACTGGCTGCACAATTGCATGTTTGGTGCTGGGAAGGGCTGGTCATATTTTCTGAGGTCAAAGGAGCCTTCCTTGTTGATGGTTGTGTGAGAGAGAGAGAAAAAACAAGGCAGTCCCTTATATATCTCCTAATACACCCTGTGGGAGAAATGAGATGAAAAAAAAAATTGCCTTTGGTTTTGTTTTTTCGAGACAGTCTCTCTGTGTTAGCCTTTACTGTCCTGGACTCACTTTGTAGACCAGGCTGGCCTCGAACTCGATCTGCCTGCCTCTGCCTCCCGAGTGCTGGGATAAAAGGCGTGCGCCACCACACCTGGCTGAAATGATTTTTTTTAAAAATCCATGTTTCCTCTCTACAAACATTCCAGTCTCCATTGTTCAAAAACTGGCAGGATCTGCTCCCCCACGGAATACCAAGGAGCAGACACCATTTTTCTTCTGGGCTTGAAACTTCCTCCTTCAGCGGCTTTTTGTTCTTGTGGATCGACCACCCCCACCCACACTCTGCGCTTTTTCAAGCTATTCCTCAAGCCGTAGCAGGGGGTTCCCATGTAGCGCCATCTTTGATCATATCATCTTGTGATGATTAAAAAAAAAAAAGAGCATGAGCATCGTAAACACCATGACATTACCAAGCCACTGATCCTAAGTCACCCACCTCTGCACACTTCTTACTCCCAGAAGAAAATAACCCACTGTCTGCCGACACCACACAGTGAGCTGGGTTCTCTGAGGCGAGCAGACATCTGTATTTCTGGTTGTGCTTGGTTTTCATCGGCTTCATGTGAAGGGGATATCTTTTGTCATGGGTTTCCTCCAATAATGTATAATAATATATAAAAATCAAGAGATTCCTCGGCATGAATGTCCGTGTGAGCCTATTAGAGCTTCACTGAGGTCCAAATCCAGAAGGCCACTGTTGAGTTCTCTTCTGAATGGCTGAGCTATCCGTTTATCTCTAAGTATACTTACAGTTCCTGAGGGGTGTCTGGAGTTTGATTATGGACTCTCTGGCTGTTATCTTTCTGGTGCATCCATACCACCTCCAACAGTGGTGTAAAAAGTCCTGGACGGTGAATACCTTCTGTGGTGGGTGAAACTTTGCTTTCTCTCACATTGAAATAAGAATTGCGTGACTTGTTCAATCCACTCAATAAACCCCTGCTTCATTTCAAAAGAGCTAAACTGTCTAACCCCGAGTAATATACAAGGCTAAGACTTTTTTTTTTATAATAACTAATGACAAAAGATGGAAAATTTGCCTCCTCGCACACTCGTTCTAGAAGGGAGCTCCGAGGGCCTTAGGCATCTGTCTCTCAGTGTGTGGACTATAAACCAGAGGCATTGGCTAAGCTACTGGGATCTTAGAAGCAGCAACAAGGAGGGCCCCAGTTCTACCTACTGAGTCCGAATCTGCATGACAAAGGGAGAGAACCAACACGCTAGAGTTCCCTAGCCTTCTCTTTGCACCACCCCTGAGGGGGCACTGGTTCCTCTGACTCCAGAGAGGGAGCTTACCAGCTACAAGCCTAGTACATCTGGAGATGAGCTACAGCCTAGTGCATCTGGAGACAAATGCAGATAGATGGTGACAACTTCTGAGAAGAAAAATATGATTGACAAGTGCCTTTTTTTTTTTTTTCGAGACAGGGTTTCTCTTGTAGTCCCGGATGCCCTGGACTTGCCTGTAGACCAGGCTGGCCTCGAACTCACAAAGATCCACCTCCCTCTGCTTCCTGAGTGCTGGGATTAAAGTTGTGTGCCACCAGCACTGCATATTTTATCCCAGCCCGAGTCGCCATGGTTCTGTCTTATGGGCGGGGGGGGGGGGGGGTGTCTACTTTACAAAAAGTATTCTGTTGGGTAATATTTCTCAAACTGTGGGTTTCTTAAGGCCTGGTGGCACTCTTTTTTTCTGGCAATATTGTACTTTAATCTCGATGACCTCTGAGTACATCCAAAGCAGTGCGTGTACTTCAACGAGGGTGCTATAGGAACAAAAACTTCAATTTGAACAGACGAAATGCTGAGAAGATAGTTCGCTAATCCACATTCAAAGGAATCTCCTGCCATGCTCTCGTAAGCAGATGCCACCCAGTGTGCACCAACTTGCAAAAAACCCATACAGCAAAGTGCTTTTTTCTCTGCTATAGTCAACCAGTAGTCGGCTATCCCTTTAAGGTACCATCCAAATGCCCTGCGATACTAATGCCATTGCCTGTGCAGACTGGTTTTACTGCATTGTAAGAAGTGAAATGTTCTGTGAGTTCAAGGCCAGCCTGGTCTACAAAGGAACTCTAGGACAGCTAAGGCTAACACAGAGAAACCCTGTCTTGAGAAAAACAAAACGAAGAAGAAAAAGAAGAAGAAGAGGAGGAGGAGGAGGAGGAAGAGGAGAAGGAAGAAGAAGAGGAAGAGGAGGAGGAGGAAGAGGAGGAGGAGGAGGAGGAGGAGGAAGGAGAAGAAGAAGCAGCGAAATGTTGCTGAGATGGAAAACAGCCTTTAAAATCTTAATCGTTGGGAACCAGCAGTTCGCAGCCTTCCTAATGCGGCCACCCTTTAATACAGTTCCTCGTGTTGTGGTGACCCCCAACCATAAAACTAATTTCGTTGTTATATCATAACTGTAGTTTTGCTACTATTATGAATTGTAATGCAAATTGCCGATATGCAGGATATCTGAGATGTGACCTCTCTGGGTTAGTGACCTACAGGCTGAGGACCACTGTCTTGAAAATTATGCTTAGGTGAATGAGTATTAGAGACACTGAAATCACATTAGCACAACTGAGTCAGAAAAAAAGGAATAAGAAAACCAGACATTAGACGGCTTTTGAAATTTAGTTTCAATGAAATTATCCTTCTCTATCACATTAAAATAGCCAATTTGAATATTTTGGTTTTATAGCTTTATTTTTATTTCATTTTTTTCAGCTTTATAACTATGTAATAACTATAAGCATGAGTTTATGTCTTATTTTATGACTTTATATGTTAAGTAATAATAAAATAATTCAGTAATAAATGTTTATGACCATTATTTCTCTTAAAAGAAAAGGTCCATTAAAAATGTTTTTTTTTTTTTTTTTTTTTTTTTTTTTAGTTAGGGATTTAGCTTAGTGTTATAGAGAGCTTGTCTAGCAAGCGCAAGGCCCTGGGTTCAGTCCTCAGCTTAAAAAAAAAAAAAAAAAAAAAAGCGGGAGGCGTACACCACCAAAAAAAAATTTTTTTTAAGCCATAAAGGATTTTAATGATTTTCATTTTTCACTAGTTCTCATTATGTAAAGTTAAGTGTTCTAATAAAAATAGTGAATGAGAGCCGGGCGTGGTGGCGCACGCCTTTAATCCCAGCACTCGGGAGGCAGAGGCAGGTGGATCACTGTGAGTTCGAGGCCAGAGAGGTCTACAAAGGGAGCCCAGGATGGCCAAGGCTACACAGAGAAACCCTGTCTCGAAAAACCAAAAAAAAAAAGTGAATGAAACTGGAAAAAAGAAAATGACAACAGGGTGTGGCGGCACGTGCCTATAATCTCAGCACCCAGGAGGCAGAGGCAGGCGGATCACTGTGAGTTCGAGGCCAGAGTGGTCTACAAAGTAAGTCCAGGATAGTCAGGGCTACAGAAAAACCCTGTTTTGAAAAAAAAAAAAAAAAAAAAAAAAAAGCACGGACTGTGAAGAAACTTGGCCTTCTCTCAAATAGTAAAGTGTAATGAGTTCAATGACATTGTTAAGAATAAGGAAAACAAGTTATAAAATGAAAGCAGTGTCCAGTATTTAAAGTTGAGAAACATCCCCTTAAGGGGGCTGCTCATCTGACCCCTCCCACTCGGGAACGTAGCACTGAGAGTGACAAGTTAGGTTGGTTTTTACCAAATTTGTGTGTCTACCTCCAGTCTTGCTTGAAGAAAGTATTTAATGCTGTGTCTTAGTAAGACAACAAATTGCAGAGCTGGAGAGATGGCTCAGAGTTTAAAAGCACTGACTGCTCTTCCAAAGGTCCTGAGTTCAATTCCCAGCAGCCACATGGTGGCTCACAACCATCTGTAATGTGATCTGACACCCTCTTCTGGTCTGCAGGTGTACATGCAGGCAAAGCACTATATACATAATAAATAAATAAATAAATAATAAATAAATAATAAATCTAAATCTAAAAAAAAAAAAAAGACAACAAATTGCATTGGCTAAAACATGTGAACTCACACCACAAAATAAGAACTCAGCTCTTAATAAGCTCAAAATAAGAACTTAGCTCATTTATATTCTGTCTCCTTCCAAAAAGGATTTGAGTAGTTTTAAATTATACAGAAACATTGCAGGATGAAAAAAAAAAAAAAAAAAAAAAAGTCAAACATGGAAGAGGTAAGGCTAAGGAAGCTACAGGAGTCCGAGAGGGCCCAAGTGAGGCTGGACACAGATATCCACCCTGAAGTCCTCCTGGCCCTTGCGAACCTTGCTGGTCCTACTCGTCCATATATCCCTCGAATCTTCTAGAGCCTGACAAATTGCCCATATTCAAAAAAAGGAACGAATGAAATTATTCACAAAAATGGATCACAGCGGGAAGAAGGGAGATTACAATTCACAAAGCAACACGGAGATAGGTGAGAGTAAACACGCTGCTTCATCTCAAGTTCTTTCTCATGAGAGAACGCTACAAGTTTACGTTTTCTCTGATAGTTCAGGTGTAAGCATATTTCACATCTCCAGTGCAAACAGCTGAAAATAAAACCATCAATATTTATATCTCTTTTAAGGAGAGATCAATACTGAGTTTAAATTACTCCCCAAATGTACCTTTTAATAGCTAACAACACAAGAAAAAATAATTACACTTCCTCCGATATTCCATTATTCACCCTGAAATCTGAGGAGCCTTGTAATTCAACTGAAGAAGATTGCAAACACCTTGCACCTAATTTGGGCACAGTCCTGGTTAGTGTTCACTGACAACTTGACACAATCTAAGTCCCCCAGGAAGAGAGAGCCTCAGCTGAAGAGTTGTGTAAATCAGACTGTCCTGTGGGCAAATCTGTGGGGCAAATTTTCTAAGACTGTTAGTTGATATAGGACCACTGTGGATGGTCCCACCCTGAGGCAGGCTGTCCTGGGTTGTATCAGAAAGATACCTGAGCAAGCCCGAGAACAAGCCTGAGTGAGCAGTGTTCGCCCATGACTTCTGCTTTAGTTCTTGCCTTAAGTTCTTGTTCTGACCTCTCTTAGTGATGGAGTGTGACCTGTGTCCTGGTCTGAATGAGAATTGCTCCTATAGGTTCATATGTTTGAATGCTTGGTCCCCAGTCGGTGGAACTGTTTGGGAAGGATTAGGAGGTGTGGCTTTGTTGGAAGAGGTGTGTCACTGGGGATATCTTTGGGGTTTCAAAAGATGTGTGATATTCTTGTTGTGCCTGCTTTGCCTCCAGATTTTGGATCTGGATCAAGGTGTGAGCCCTCAGTTTTTTCTGCCACCATGTCTTTGCTCTGTCTTCATGGACCCTTAAGTCTTTGAAACCCTAAGTCCAATTAAAGAATTTATTGTATAAGTTGCCTTGGTCATGTTATTTTGTCTGAGCAATAAAAAGGTGACTAAGATACACAACACGAGAGCAAACTGGGACAGCGCCGTTGTCAGGTATGTGCCTATTGGTATGAATTCATCTTGAAGGCAATGGATGGGCCATGGATTACATAGATGAAACCTATTTCCTTCCCCCATGTGATAAGCATAGGTTCCCTACCACACAACCCTAACTTCACAGCCTTTAGTCCCGTCTATCTCTCCCCGCAATGTGGATAGCACCAACCCACTCCTAGGATAATTTTCTATGCCACCAGTAATCAGTTGTTCAGAGAGTAACACAGCAAAATGCTTACAGAGCACGTGCAAAAACCTCTCCATCCCTCCATGAGGCTTATCAGGGGCTGTCAATCATAATAGTTGGCCAAGAGTTATCAGGGGATAACAACAAGGTAATAGAAGGATTGGTATATGGATACTTGAGGAAAAGCTTTACTTCTGTGTGTGAGCTGCTCGTTTGGCTTGGGATGGCTGGAAATCATCTGCCTGTGGTGGTTAATTTTATGTGCCAGGTTGCCTAGACCATGATGCCCAGATAGGTGAGTGAATATTATTCTTAGTATTTTAATGAGATTAATAATTAGGTTCAGTGAGGCAGATTACTTTCCATGATGGGACAGAGAGCTCACCCAACCGGGAAAAGGTCTGTATAGAAGAAAGACTGACTGTTCTCAAGTGATAGGGAATTCTCTAGCCTGGTGGCCTTTGCACTCTAAGTGCTTTCTCCTGGCTTTCCAGTCTAGTGGCTCACCATTCACAGTTTGAATCTAATATTCTCTATAATCCTCAGGAGACAATTTCTTAAAATATGTCAGGTAAATGTATGCATACAAATACATGCATTGCCTTAGTTAGGGTCATATTACTGTCATGAAACACTATGACCAAAGCAATTTGGGGAGGAAAGGGTTTCTTTGACTTATGGGTTCACATCACTCTAACTCACCCAAGGGAATCAGGGCAGTGTTGTTTTAATTGAAAATCCCAGATTGTTCTATTTTACCAGTAAAGACTCAGGAGCCAGATGCTATGGTGGCTAGCTCTCTGGTAGCTCAGAGAGGCAGAGAAAGCACCCAGCTGAACTTCCTACTCAGCTCACATCCCAATGGAGAAAGCCCAAAGGCTCACTAAGTCAGCTGACAGCCCAGGAAGAAAAGGCCAAAAAATCCAAGGCCAAATGCTTGCTAGTTCATCGCCCAAAAAGCCAAAGGCCAAGGAGCTGAGGAGCTCAAGAGCTAGAGAGCTAAGAGCCAAAGAGCTACAAACTAAAGAGCGAAAGCTAAAATCTCAAAGAGCTAACAATGCCAAAGAGCCCTTCTACTTCTACACACTGTCTTAAATACCCCTCAACTCAAAGTTCCTCCTACTCTTTCCTCCCTGTCAGCTGGTTTCTTGCTCTGCCTCTTGACCTGGGGTTAACTTTATTAAATCCTATATACAGATAGCTCTTGGACTAAAGGTGTGTGTAAGGCTTGTTGAACCACACCCTAGCCACCTGTTTACAATAAACAGAAAGCTCTTGGGTTAAAGGGTGTGTGTTAGGGCTCAACCATGCCAAACAATTATAGTTCACAATCTCAGGGATCACACTGGAATCAAATATCCTGCAACAGAAGAGGAGCTCAAACAGGGAAGGAAGCTGGAGGCAGGAGCTGATGCAGAAGCCATGGAGGGGTGCTTCTCACTGGCTTCCTTGTCATGGCTTGCTCAACCTGCTTTATTATAGCACCCAGGACCACCATCCCAGGTATGGCACCACCCATAGTGGGCTGGGCACTCCCTCATCAACCACTAATTAAGAAAATGCCCTACAGCTGGATCTTACGGAGGCATTTTCTCAATTGAAGCTCTCTTCCAGTGACTGTAGCTTGTGTCAAGTTGACATAAATCTAGGTGGCATGTTCATATATACATACACATACATACATACATACATACATACATACATACATACATACATTCAAGTTTCTCTGGACTCTGACCAACATACCATCTTTCCCATCTCTTAAATTTAGTTACAAAGATGGGGCCAACTCAGAAAAAAAGGACAGACAAATACATGAGCTGACAGGAAAGGAAAAGCAGATAAAATTATATTTCCTATCTATTTCAGAATCTTTTTGCTTAAACTTGGGTTTCTATTACCTGAAAGTAGTCTCACTACAGATTCAGTGACAAAAAGTATCTGAACTGAGCATATTAATTTATAACAAATGCCACACAGCAATTTCCATGTAAAAAATGAACCCAAAAGCCTGGTGTAGTGGTGCACGCCTGTGATTCCAGCACTCAGGGAGGCAGAGGCAGGAGGATCTCTGTGAGTATGAGGCTAGCCTGGTCTACAAAGTGAGTCCTGGACAGATAAAGCTACACAGAGAAACCCTGTCTCAAACAAACAAACAAACAAACAAATAAACAAACAAACAAGAGTCCACTATAGTGGGTCTTGTCTACATGTGACTTATAATAACATTTTGTTACATGGCACCACATTCTAAACATTCAAAAGGAATAGTCCTGCTGGCTGTATTCGACCCTGGAGTTTACCTGGGAGTGGCTTCGTTCTGTAGGAAGTGACGCTGTCAAGTCTACTAGCTACGCATATTACTGAGTAACCAGAACGCCGAAGCCCGTTACCCTCTCATTCCTCCAGCATCGCCAGCTACAACGTCAGTTCCCAAAAGCTTTCCAAAGTTACAATAAAAAGCTCAGGATCTAGTTCACATTGTGGGTTATGGGGTGAAGAGTAATTATTTTCCCTTAATTATTTAGCTCCTTGTTTAGTGGTACAATGAGAGCTTGCTTTTCCCTGCGGTGTGGTTGACTTGACATTAGAATGGATCTGCCTTCCCCATTGTTGCTTGACCTGTAATCTGAACAAACTGCCAGCTCAATATTCTAACCACTGGTGTGCAGTAACGATGCAGACACTCTTGACATTGGTCAGTTTTGCAGCAGCATTTGCCTTAGAGAGAGCTTGGCTTTCCCATAGGATGAAGAAAAAAAAAATAAGATAAAAGGCTTCAAATTGCTTATGACTATTATTTAGAAGCAAATCTTCAAAGACAGTGAAGCAAAGGTACCAGAAGTATTCTGTTTTCCTATGGGGAAGGGGAAAGAGAGATGCATCATATGGTTATATTCAATGAGAACAGAGCTAAACTTTGGAAAGTGTCTTTATTCCAACGTAATATTTCTTGTTTCACACACATTAGAATGCAATTACTTCAGACTTATTTAGTCTGCTATAAAAGAAATTAATTTTACCAAAACACAACACATGAGTGGGTAAATAAAGTGTCTTGCCAGCCCTCCTGCATTGTAAACATTTGAAGTCCAATATTCAGCTGTCAGATAGTATTTTCCACATTGCGACGTATTGTTCCATAACAAAACTTTATGAGACGTCTAGGGGTAATAGCTTTAATACCAAGCCTCTAAGATTCATCTTGGATTTTTAAAATCTGAATTACACAGGCACATTTTTGTTTCCAATCTGAAATCCACACAGCCCTAGTTTTCTACAAGAGTATGCATAGAGGCATTTGGGAAATATGTATCTGTACAGACAATACAACAGGAGCTGGGAGCAGAAAATGGTCACACCACTTGAAGTTATTACAGCCTGTGTTGTAGGAAAACCATCACCATTTCATTCCTAGCTAGCCTCTCTAACTCTCTCATTGGCCAGATGGTTTAGTTCTTCATTGCATAAAGTCCCTCTCCCAATTAGAACACTAGTGGTTTCTAGCAACAATGGTCCATATAACTTAGTGTCCTTTTAACCCCAACTTATTAAGGATTAAGTGTATGCCAGACACAGGCAACTTGGCCACTGGCAGTTTTCTTACTTCATTGCCGAGTGATTGATAGCTTTGGCTCTTCATGAATTAAACCAGTGTGCCTAAGATGTCAAGATGCACATTGTCATGAGCTTTTCAGTTCTAACTCAAAGACTAAGCAATTTTGTATTATGAGAACAGGGTGACAGCATCTCATAGCTAGAGGAACTGCAATTGGACCAGAAACATCATCAACATCTGAATTCCATCTTGAGGCAGATAGTTTGCATGCAGCCCACAAAGGAATCAATAAAATAACATCCAAGATTCATTACCGCAGAGAGCTTCCTGCCTAGATTAGACTGGTGACAATGAAAGAGTCAATGGGTCACATTTAAGAATTCTGCTAACTCAGCAGCGAGGACTCTTTCAAACCATCATGGGTGGCCAAGTGATTGCTGTGTCAAAGCCAGCAACGTGGAGTGGCCCTGCATAACAGAGAGGAGAGACAGAAAAACTGAACTAAAGGAAGTCCTCAGGAGCCAGAAGATAATCCTTGTTGTTTAATTAAACTATAAGACCTCTCAGAGACCTGACTATCTTGGTGATACATCTTATTTTTCAGGTACCCTTTGTATGATACCTGGACTCTTCTCCACAAAGTCCCCAGGCATCCAGATGGTATGTCTTTTCTACCCTAAGGGAAATTACCCAGCGTTCTACAGACACTCTCACCAGTCCCTTCCCAGACCTCCAAGGGTGGTGGGCACACGACATTTTTGTTCCCCTCCTATTTCAGAGGATTTCTTTCTGTGCCCCTTTGCCAAGGGCATCAAGAGCTAAGCTTTTAAAGGTCATTTGGTCATCATGGGTCTGTACTTTGTCTGGATAATTTTGGAGAAGAAGAAAACCAATGGTGTCACAGGCAAAACTTTGGTTTGATGTTATCAGCATGGCTGCAGGCTCTGAATCCGGAATGGCGGGCTGCCATGACCGGCAGAGCCTGAGAATTCTTTCCATATTCTAGGAACTATTGGCTATGGAAGAGGATTTCTGATCTTTTTAGTGCTTCAACCTTGTTCATGGGTGGTTGGAGACAATGTTAGGCCAGCTAAGGAGACGAAGAAGGAGCCATAGAGCCAACTGTCTGCTTTCTTTTCTCCTCTGAATTGAAATACACTCTTCTCTATGGGTTCATCCTAGTTTTCCCTCTTAAACACTCTGACCTAAAGCACCTTGGAGGAGGGGAGGGTTTGCCCCATCTTAGAGGTTACAGCCGGTCACTGAGGAAAACCAAGGCAAGAACTCATGGGAGGACTGAAGCAGAGACCATAGAGGGATGTGCTCCTGGCTTCATCAGCATCAGCCTGCTTTCTTATAGAACTTAGGACCACCTGCCCACAGGTGGTACCACACACAGTGAGCTGGGCCTACTACACCAATAGTTAATCAAGAAAATGCCCCCACAGACTTGCCTTTGGGCTGAGTAGGCAACTCCTCAGGTGGGGTTCCCTCTCCTAGTTTGTAACAAACTGACAAGAATCCTGAAGCAAAATACTCCTCTGTGGATTGCTCTGTGCCCTTCCCTTTAGCCCATCCTCACAGAATGAGGTATAAATGAAGAAGGCAGCCTGTTAGCTACTAAAAGACTCAGCTATCCCAAGTAATAGTTCCCGTGGGTGTGTCCCAGTATTTCCATACTTTAACTATCAAAATGAACCTTTTGGAAGAGAGGAAGACAAAATTCTTGAGAGAGAGAGAGCGAGCGAGCAAGAGAGAGAGAGAGAGAGAAAGAGAGAGAGTGTGTGTGCTCACACACACACACACACACACGTGTGCCCATATGTAAACATGTGAAAGCCTCAATGTGAAGTTCAAACATGTGACCCAGAAGTGAAATAATTCACTCATGCATTATCCAGTGACCCTTTACCAGGGTTAGTAAATCTCTCATAAAGGACTGCGGTGTTCCTGGCTGAGAGGTGAACCTACTGCATCATCCATCAGCCAATCAGTAAATAGCCAATGAAAATGGGATGCATATATATACAGCAGACTGCTATTCAGCTTTAAATAGATAGATGTCTACCATTTACAGCAACATGGATGAATCTGGAAGACATTACGTGATGTGAATAAAGCAGGCACTGGGAGAAAAGCACTATGCTTATGATCTCATTTAGCTGTAGAGTCTAATAAAGTTGAATTTATGGAAGTATAGGTTAGACAGTGCTCGCCAAAACCCAGAATAGTAGCGGGTGGGGAGGGATGGAAGAGGGGGTGTTGTTGATCAACATGTAAGTCACAGATAGGAGGAATTGGCAATGCACCCCTTGGGCCACATAATGGAGAGTGGATTTCAAGGGTCTCATCATAAAAAATGTGGTAGCTCAGGGACAAGGGGTGCTGCTCAGTTTCACTTAAACCATCCACGCTGCAAACATGAATCAACATCACACTCCCTACAAGTGTACAGGTATAACTTGTTGGGAGGATGTCTCAGTGAGGAGGAGCACTTACTTGAGAGCATTAAGTTAGATCCCAGTATCCACATTAGAAAAAACAACAGCAACAAAAAAGCTGGGCGAAGCTGTGGGTACCAGTAACCTAGCATTGAGGGAAGATCACTGGTGAGCTCCTGGTTTAGAGAACGATTCTGTCTTAAGAGACTAAGGGACAGTGTGGTAGAGGAAGACATTCTATGTCTTTCTCAGGCCTTCACATGTTTACATGCGGGTACACGCACGCACGCAACGCGCGCACACACGCAAGTGCACATATACACACACACACACACACACACGCACCACCACCACCAATACCACCACCAAGACCGCTTAGCACACGTACATAAATTATTTTTGTTCTAATTCTATTTTATGACTTGGGGAAGTTTCACACAGCTGGGAAAGATCAGAACAATGGCAGTGTTGCATGAGAGGAAATTCAGAGCTCCTGTCAACCATGTGTTTTTAAAAGCAGAAAGTGAGATTCAATCCACTTTTCTTGTGTGTATGTATGAGTGTATGTGCAACCCTGTGTGTGTGTGTGTGTGTGTGTGTGTGTGTGTGTGTGTGTGTAAGCTAGAGGTCAACCTTAAATGTCATTCTTGAGAATCATCTTCATTTTTGTTTGTTTGTTTGTTTTTGAGGTAAGGCCTCTCATTGATTTGAGACTTGTAGAACAGGTTGACTAGCCATTGATTCTGACTAGCCAGGTCTGTCGTCTCTGGCTCTCCAGTGCTGGGGATATAAGTGTGTACCACCATGCCCTGACTTTTACATGTGTGTTGCAGAGTCCACCTGTGACCTCATGCATGCCAGGAAAATGCACTAAGCTGTCTCCCTAGATCCCCTCTATATTTAAGCAACCTGTACAGACATTTTAAGTTTGAGGTAGTGTGGACTCAGAACACAGGCCTATAATTCCTTGTGATAAACTCTTCTTATTTTATGATTTGGCAAGGTTTAGCATGGCTGGATGGGGGCAGGATCTTATATAAGCCCATACACAGAGACAGAGCAGACACAGTGGTGCGCACAGAGCTATAGACAGTAAGAAGGGTGAGAGACAATGACAGAGCCTACAATGGCTCCATTAAAACCCAGATTATTTTTATAACAGCAACAGACTGATGGAGCTAGAGACAGGAAGTCAGTAGCATGCATTCTCAAGATATAGCCCTGAGAAAGTGGGAAAGAAGACAGTATGTGGGAAAGAATATCAACACGGGGCCCGCTGAAAAAGTCAGACTCCATTTGGTGATCCATTTGGACGCCGGACAAAGAGATGCTAAAGGTACCTGAACAGGAACCAGAGTAGCCGAGGGCCAGTTTTCATTCCACATTTTGGTCCAGGATAGGCCCCATAGTTGTCATAGAGTCTTACGGTGAAAATGCTGGGTCCAAGTCAGAGACTGGTTGAACCTGGGTAAGATCCCACTCTGAATTTTGTTTTTGTCATTTGTCTTGCTGTGTAGCCCAGGCTTATCTTGAACCCACAATCCTCCTGCCTCAGCCCCACCCTCCACCCTCACCAGGTATTGAGATTACGAGTGTTTGCCATTGTCTTAGTTTAGGTTTCCATTGCTGTGCAGAGACACCATGACCAAGGCAACTCTTATAAGGAAAACATTTGATGGCGGGGGGGGGGGGGGGGGGGGCGGTGGCTTACAGGTCAGAGGTTCAGCCCGTTAGCATGGCAGGAAGCATGGCAGCATGCAGGCAGACATAGTGCTAGAGGAGCCAAGAGTTCTACATGTTGATCTGAAGGCACTACCACACCCGGCTTAGGCAGGAAACCTTTTAAAAAGTTGTTATCACAATAGCTAAACGCTTAACCAAAAAACAAACAAACAAAAAAACAAAGGCTGAGAAATGTATAGCAAAACACAAACATGGCCGGCTGGGTATGGTGGCATACACCTGTAATCCCAGCACTCAGGAGGCAGAGGCAGTTGGATTTCCATGAGTTCGAGGCCAGCCTGATCTACAAAGTAAGTCTAGGATAGCCAAGGCTACACAGAGAAACCCTGTCTCGAAAAACCAAGAAAGCCAAAACTGAAGCAAACAAACATACAAAAACTCACAAACATCAAGTGCTTAAATCTAGAAGCCTGTCCACAGCCAATGATGTCAAATGTATGCCCAGAAGGCCTAGCATATTTTCTCTATTGTGGCTTATTTTGTAACTAAAATGTTCTGAACTAAGTTACATCTTATCATTCAAGTTTGCTTTCTCAGTATTTCATTAACATCTGTACGGGCTTCCTGTCTCACTGGCTGTTGCTTTTAGCCAGCTTTGCCAGCTCCTCCCTTCCCTCAAGCCTCCGAGTGTTGGCCTTTCAGAGGTGGGGATGGAGATGGCCCATCCCATGACTTTAAACATGTATAATGTCTCCACACATCTTCTTCCAGCCTTCTTTCTTTTCCAAACATCCAGCTGTGTATTCTGTAGTCCAATAAGGATGGCAAGGAGGCCCTGCAGATGTGCTATGCTCTAACAAGCACTCTTGGTCCCATAGCCATTTCCGTCTCTTTTCCCAAACCCACTCCCAGTGTCCTCCTCCTCCACAAGTGGCCCCACCCTTCACCCACTTAGTATCATCCTGAAAGATCTTTCTTGAATGTTCTTTTTCCTCTCACATTCATATTCCCCTTGTCCTCAGATGGCCAGTTTTAACTTTAAATGATGTTTATTACCATGATGAGTTTCAACACTTCCATCTCAGCTCAAGTTCCTACCAGCTTTGAACTGCACTGGACTATTTAGGGTCTCAGAATACTGTAGATAGTTTAAAAAAAAATTATTTTTTTCTCTACACGTAGGCAGTCACCAGATACAGTCTGTTACCTCTGTTTCCCAACGCTTCCAGTGATGGGGTTTTTGTTTGTTTGTTTGTTTTTCTGGGAGAGTTTTAACCTTCATGACATTCGAGCTCAGCTCTGCCTGTGGTCTACACACCTCCACCTGGCAGGCCAGCTACTGAACTGCTGTCTTTTTGTTTTGTTTTTGTTTTGTTTTTTGAGACGGGGTTTCTCTGTGTAGCCTTGGCTGTCCTGGACTCATTTTGTAGACCAGGCTGCCCTCAAACTCACAGAGATCTGCCTGTCTCTGCTTCCCTGAGTGCTGGTAGTACGGGCGTGTGCCACCACACCAGGCTACACTACTCTTTTCAATGGACTCTTAATATTTTAAATGTGACAAGCTTAAGAAAAGGGACTGCCAATGAATTAGCGCTCTTCACTCAAAAGCAAGTAATGGAAACTAACACAGTAGTTGGTTATGATATGAATATTCTTTCCTGATGCTCACTGAAGTGACCTGATTTAACATAAATGTCTATGTTTATTAGCTGGACCTGCTTTATACAGAAGAAAGTCAGTTTGGTGGTTGATCTGTTCCCAGTGTCTGTCTCAGCCCCAATTGCCTTGCAGACATGTTCTAGGCTCCACCTGACCAATGGCTGCAGCAGAACAGAAAGGAGTATGTCTGGTGGACGGCTTCCCCTCACTTCCCAAAGCTGTCAGGTAGGAGTGGGCTTCCTAGACAGCAGAGAAAATTAAGCCTCAGGACCCTAACAGGCTTGCGTGGCTCTCCTTCATTCCTAGAGTCATTGGCCACTGATCCTCAGGAACAAGGGAGCAGAAGTGATGAACATCGGATTCAGTGGTCCGTGAGCACAAACGGAAATGACCTTCTGTGATCAGCATCAGGGAGGCAGATCAATTTTATTTGGGGTGAACAAGGCTTATATAGAACTTTGGGGAGTGGGTAGGGATATCCAGGGTGGGCAAAAGTCCTTGGCTGAAGGGCTAAGGTCCTGAGACACCTCATTTACATGGCGAGGCATTCCAGGAATCCCAGGTACTTGCTGAACAGGTTCTTAACACAAGAAAAGGGAGCTGGACCTGTAATTTCCCTAAGGACTACATGACGTTTCTCAGGTAGAGGGTGTGGGGACCAGGGTCCCCAGGCAGAGAAGAGGCAGCCTCTTCTGTTTTTGCACCCAGGTCAGGGCTTTCTGGTCATGGCGGATTGCAGTCTTAGCAGCAGGGTTTTCCCAACAGGCTTGCCCATTAAGAGTATCCAGGCACCGACTGGAAACCGGCTATTATGCACATGCCATCTGAAAACTCCCCTGGAGTCGAACGTGGTGAAAGTTTGTATGACGGGATCAATAACATGTTGTCACATCTGAAAGAACCCAACTCTTAAACTATTGATAATATAAAATGGCACAGCCATAGCCACTGGAAATGACAAGTCGCGAAGCCAGTACAACTATTTGACACAGTTCCAGCAAAGCTGAACCGAATGCTGAAATCGCTGTCATTCTCTTTCTCACTTTTGGGTTTTAGTCTAAAGATAGGGGGTCATACAGGGTACACCCCTGGAGGAATAAAACTCAGTTAAAAAAAAAAAGAAAGAAACGTTGACTAAAATAAACTTTTCCTACTTTATAGTGTAGATGATGAAACACATAGTAAAAGAAGTTAGGGATTAGTATTTGCTGTTCATAAAGGGACTGGGTCAGATATTTCCTATTGTCTGGAGTGCCTTCAAACTGTGAATGCTGCCAGCCTAAAACCAGGTTGTCAAATAATAAATGTGTTTACTTTGGAGGAGACAGTCTTTACATTAGAGTTACGGGGGATGATAATAAAAAAAATAAAATCTGCTCTGCTTGCATTTTCTAATTGTGAGTGAACTTGCAACCTTGGACATGTAATGAAAAATCAAACACATAATCCGTACTTCTCGGATAATCACCGGTCTGTCTTTGTTCTGTGAAACCTGCATAAATAACGCTGTGGTCTGATTGCTCGTCAGCGAGTGCTGCAGAAGCACCCTGATTGCTAGTCAGTCAGAGCTGTGAGATTCCCCTTAACTCCTTCCCTCCCCGCCGTGGAGTCCCCCCCCCACCCCCAGAAAAAAATAGTTTCCCAATAGCCACTATAGAGAAAAACTGAACTACTTATAATTATTATAGAAACTGATATGACCGAATCGTGACGGCATAAGGAAGCTAGCAGATGTGTAACCCTTTACCCCCCAAAGGAGGGGAAAGGACTGGCAAGAGGAGCTCCAAGCAGGGAAGCAATACAAATTATATTCTTCTGAGTGATTATCATAGCTAGGTTTTTTTTAAATTAAGAATTAACTTCATACATTTTAAAATATGATGTGATTTATTTTCTTGTTTTAAACAAGCATTCATTTTTGTACCTGACTTTGTATTTGGCATCTGGTGATTTGTTTGTCTTGAGACAGGGTCTCTTTATGTAGTCCCGGCTGTCCTGGACTTCACTATAGGCTGTCCTGGGACTCACAGAGAACCTCCTGCCTCTGCCTCCTGAGTGGTGGTATTAAAGGATGTGCACCTGACCTCTTTATTTCATCTTGAGTCAGGGACTCGCTGTGTAGTTCGGGATGACCTATAATTCACTGTGTGTAACCCAGGCTGGATTCTCCCACCTCATGCACACAAGTGCTGGGATTCGAGGACTAGAAGATTAGAGGAGTGTGCCACTGCTCATATGGCTGTATTCTCTCTCTCTCTCTCTCTCTCTCTCTCTCTCTCTCTCTCTCTGTCCTAGAGATCAATTCCAGGGCCTCATACACGTTAGGAAGCTCTCTTCCATTGAGCCACACCCTAGCCTTCTTTCTAGTCTCCATTTTGAGGTAGGCTAACACTAAGTTGCACAGGTGTTGGGTCCCAGCCCGTGGGAAAAATTGAATCAGGGTTCACCTGAAAGAGGGAGTGGGGATTGAAAGTAGGATACAGAGACACGAGAAATAACGAATCAAGTCAGGAAATTTCTGATCAAGATTCACTTTATTGCCGACTAGCAGGAATATATATAGGGCAAAGTCAATAGGATCTATTCTTATCTCACTCACCCTAACCCCCCCCCCCCCCCCGCAAGAATACAATAGCCTAAATCGCTCCCTGAGTAGTTCCCTGTAAGAACTTCCTTGATTCTCTGGGTGGTTCCAAGTTGGGATTTCTCTGCTTCTTTCAAAGGTAAATAGTCCAAGGATAGCCTAGAACACAAGACCTCATGAGATAAAGGTCAGCAACTTGAAGGTCACAGCATACAGCCTAAGCACAGGATGGCTGACATGGCAGAATTTGGCATGGCTTCCCACATACAGTTTGGCCTTGGACTTACTATGTAGCCCAAGTATGGCTACCCTCTTGTCTTACTCTCCCAGTAGGTGTGACTTACACCACTAGGCCCAGCGTTATAAGCTTCATGCCTTGCAAAGCCTGATGTCTGCCAGGACATCCACAGGAAGGTCACGTGTTCTCCTCCTCTGCTAGGCCTTCTAGATCTTACAGAAGTCACATATGCAAAACAGGTGGGGAGAACCACTGTGCATGGGAAATCTAGAAAGCGAGATTTAGACCACATGCACATCAAAGGTCAAGTCATGTCCTTTCTTATATCAGCCAGACCCTGTTGGTACCTGGTTATCACCAAGGACGTAGAAGATCACAGCTATAAACAGGAGTCCTGCCTTAACTCTAAGTTGGGGTTCAACTGTTGGACAAGCCATGAACTGGTGAGACCAGCAGATAAGACCCTGGTATGATTAAAAAACAAGGAGCGATCTGGGATAGAAACCACCCTAAGAGAAGCAGCCACTGGACTCTGTCATACACTTTATTCTCAAGGGAAAGAGAAGTGTTAAGTGTTGCAGAGTGTTTGCCACCAGCTTTTGTCATTGTTTCATGGGCAAAATACGCACGCAGTCACTCGCCCCTCATAGAAGAGTCATCTGAGATCATTCAAAGAAAAGGCCACATCCTAGAGGTTCTAAGAAGGTCACTGCCCAAAGGACATGCATAGGTTAAGGTGACCTTGACCCAGGAGAGTACAGCATACAAGAACCTAGGTTCAAAGAAGGCCAGAATTCAAGGAGTATGCTTGTGCTCAGACTGTGGGGCGTGGCAGGCCCGGAGGCTGTAGGGTGCTGGTGTACCCATGGCACTTCTGAAATTGTGCTATGTGCCTCCCCTCCCCTTGCCTACCAGCCTTGCATGGTGGCCCTGCTCTGTCCACTGTGTCCCTATTCAAGATTATTTCATCTCAAATCAGATCACTGGGCAGGTCCCAGCAAGGGAAGGGTGGAGGAGCTGGGCAGCCCTCGGCCCCGCCTACCACCTTTTCCTCTCTCTGTGTTTACTTTTTCAAAGTTGCTTCCCAAATGAATCTGATGGCTTTCCCAGATGCCTGGCAACCAGACAAGGCCTGCAAACACTGGGAGAGTTCGAGTGAATTCTCTACGCACATTGGAAAGGTTAGACCCTAACAACAGGAAGTTAGGAAATGAGGCGGGGACCTGAAAAGCCTTAGCTGCTTTGGGACGATGGAAGGCTAGGATTCTCCAGTCTTTTGCGTCTTTCCCACTGTTCAAGAGAATACTATAGGCTCTTTCAAGATGGCCCTCCAGAGAGCAGGTGGACTGTGGTGAAAAAGCTGGGAGGGACAGACAAAAGAGTACTCCCAGCGGACTTAGGAGTCAGCCTCCTTGTAGAAAATGATTCAACAAAGCACACTGCCCTCAGGCACAGCCAGGCTCATGTACCCCGGTGAAAGCAACCCATAGCGTGGCACAATATGGCTCCAAGATTCTTCCGCCCAGCGCACAGGCTCCTCCTGCCGACTTCTTGGCTTTTCCGGGCACACACAAGCTCCTGCTGTCTCCACAGGCCCTACCCTCCATTGCTGCCCTGGGTTTTCCTCTGTGCAGTGGCACATCCAGGGAGGAGTGGACACCGACGAGTCAGACGGATTGTTTAGATCGTGGCATCTGGATCCTGGTTGCATGTGAGAATTATCTGGGGTGCTTGGTAAAGACAGACGAGGGAAGGCTGGGGGGAGGGGCGGGATTTCTCAGTTGGTAAAGCACAGAACTTGGGTTTGATCCTCAACACACACTTGAAAACCCAGGGGAACCCCAGCATCGAGGAGGTGGAGACAAGGGGGAACCCAGCATTGGGGAGGTAGAGACAAGCAGATCCCTGGGGTTCACAGACCAGCCAGGCTAGAGAACACCAAATAACACAAGTTTAAAAATAAAATATTGTTATGTCTGAGTAGCAAAGCGCTCCTGTGGGACTCCTAACAGCCAGGGTGGGGGCTGCTCCTCACTCTTCTGCCTCAGTGGTGGGACTCTTTTCCTCCTACTGGGTTGCCTAGTCAGACTTAATGTGAGAATATGCCTGGTCTTATTGTGGCTTGTTATGCCATGTTTGGTTGGTGTCCCTGGGAGACCTGCACTTTTCTGAGGGTAGGCAGAGCATGTGGTGTGTGTGTGTGTGTGTGTGTGTGTGTGTGTGTGTGGTGGGGAGGGGAGAAGAGGGAAGGGAAACCATGGTCAGGGTATAATATATGAGAGAAGAATAAAATAAAAATAAAAATAAAAAAAGAAAACAAAACAAAAGCCACGACACCCGTGACTACTGTGGCTACCTCCTAAAATTCTGACCTCAAATTGGAACCCTGGCCCTTGTTAGGAGCTGACACAGGGGCTGGAGAGATGGCTCTGAGGCTAAGAGCACTTGCTGCTCTCCTGCAGTACCTTGGTTCAAGTCCCTGCACCCACCCACATAGTGGCTCACGGGTCTTTTACACCAGTTCCAGAGCAGTCTGATGTTCTTGCTTAGCCTTCATGGGCACCAGCATTTGTGTAGTCAATATGCACACATGCAGAGAAAACATGAACATAAAATAGATTATTGTAAAAACAAGAAAAAAAGCTGATGCAAATCATCAGTGTCAGTGTATGCCCTGCCCCCCCCCCCCCCCCCGAGTTTAAACAGTGATTTCAAAACCTTTTCCTTCAATGCTAACTCTTTAGGAGCCACTTTGGGAAAGCTATTTATTATTTATAATCTACCTAGACTTCAACTGAAATTAATTAAATAAAAATTCCAGGGGTGGGCCCAGGCATCACTTTGAAATGTTTAGTCAAACTGGGAAGCAATGAGTTAAATATAATAATCTTCCCCATGTGGTGGGATCTGGGAGGGGGGAGTGGGGGAAGGGACTTGAAAGATAGGACACCTCCTAAGCCAGGCACAAGAACAGAGGTTGGCTAGAGCCTGGTCAGTGGTATTAACAACTCTAAAGATAGAACATGTCAGCCAAAACGGGACATCTGTGTGGAGCAGAGAAAAGTGAGGGGTCAGAGAGGAAGGACTTGCTAAGTGGGGTGTGTGTGTGAGACACCTCACAGGAACAGCCCGTTCCCTCTGTTTGGCAGGTTTATCCCCAAAGGGGAAAGGAAGGCAGGAGCTTCAGAAGGCAGACACCCTTTGACATTAGCATCTATCCCTGGCCATCCCTGGCCAGGCTGTGAGCTCCAGCTGCCTCTCGGTATCCTTCGTCTTCCTATTTAGTTTCCTACTGAGAGAGAACGTGTCAGTCAAGGTGACACAAGTGTCCACTCTGTTAAGAGTTCTTGTTCTCACTGCAAATTAATAAGTTGTCGTTTTGGTTTCTGTGGCAGTCTCTTGGGAGCTTAAGGGAGAGACTGAGCCAATCTAGTGCGCCTTGATAAAGTCTAGTTCCCAAGCTTTCAAATCTATTTCGTCACGGCGTCACCCCTTCTAGACTCCCAGGACTTAGTACGAAGCCCTTCTCCACGGGGCAGGGAACCTGCAGGTAGTGGTCAGGGGTGTATTCTGCAAGCTCCTAGCTCACTGCTAAAATTTAAGGTGGACAGTCTATGCCAGGCAGTGCTGGTTATACTCCTTTAATCTTAGCACTGGGGGGGCAGAGGCAGGTAGATCTCTGAGTTCGAGACCAGCCAGCTTGGTCTACAGAGTGTGTTCCAGGACATCCAGGGATACACAGAGAAAGCCTGTCCCAAACAAACAAACAAACAAACAACAAAGAATGACTGTCTGCAAGCTAACATCTGTGTCAATGACACTGATCTCTCTGCACCATGTCCAACTGTTGGAGAAGAGTTCCCAGAGTCCCTGTGGGGCCTCTCTTCAAGACATGTGGCCTTCGGAGCGCAGGGGTCCTGGAAAGAGATTGCAATGTCTGGGTTGGAAGAGAACAGTGGGTTTGAGACTAACCTTTTGCCAATCAGTACAGGAAGTATTTTCAGTATTTTAAGGACACAGTAGACTCAGGCCGCGCTTTTTCACAGTAGCTCGTTTTAGGTAGCAAGTATTAGAAATACCGTGAAGAGGTGTATGTTCGGCCAGGCAGATCTCTGTAAGTTCAGGGCCAGCCTGGTCTACAGAGTGAGTTCCAGAACAGCCAAGGCTACACAGAGAAACCCTGTCTTGGAAAACAAAAACAGACCAAAACAACCAGAGAGAGAGAGAGAGAGAGAAGTATGTTAGAGGTTGCTGTGCCTCTCAAAACCATTTATATAATGTCAGTGGTACCTGAATTATTTTATAGCATCTGGGAATACATGGTTAGGATAGGGGTTACCCACTAATGGCAAGAATGTCTAAACAATCGGTAGATAACTGTCACCTTACCTAAAACAATGTAAACCAGCCACTAGAGCCAAAACATTTGTTCCAACTTACTATTTTGATGTCATCTTCCAGGCACTGCAAGAAGCTCTTGGCTGGGGAAGAACAGAAAGAATTTCACTACCCAGAAGGAAAAATCTATTATCTCTTGTGCATCCCCAGTGAAAACATCATGTGAACTCCAGCTGCTGGCAGGCCCCTCCTGCCAGCTGGTTCAAACGGGCTGAAGTGAGATTGTTAATAAACATTCTAATGAAAGGAAGCGGTTGGGTAGTAATTAACATATGCCATTAGTATCTGTCCCTTTGGCCAGACATGGCACACAGGCGGAAACCCTACATACAAATGAGCGTCTGCCAGGATTGTGTAGTGGTGGGAGGAGGATAGTGCTCCCGTGAGCTGCTGGTGGTGTCAGTGGCTTTCAGGCAGAAGGCCAGTTAGCAACTCAGGGAAGACTTTTGTGTCCACAACAGGGTCTCATGTAGCCCAGACTGGGCTCCCTATGCAGGGGAGGACAACTTTGACTTTCTCTGTCTGCCTTCACATCCCGAGCACTGACACCACACAGTGCACCACTGTATTCCGCTTATGAAGTCTTAGGCATCAGACCCATGGCTTCCCTTCCTGGAGACAAGCACTCGTTATCCATAAAGCTCCACCCAAGGCTGGACTCCTTGGTTGTTTTTGTTTTGTTTTGTTTTCGGGGGGGTTCTTTTGAGGTGGGGTTTCTCCGTGTAGCCCTGGTTGTCCTAGACTCCCTTTGTAAACCAGGCTGGCCTCAAACTCACAGAGATCCACCTGCCTCTGCCTCTCCTAGTGCTGGGATTACAGGGGTGGGCCACTGTGCACAGCTGTACTCTTTGGCTTCTAAAACATCATTTTCCAATGTTCCTAGGGATGGAGAGGAGGTCACAGTCGCATATGTCCTCTGCAAGCCACATTTCTCAAGCTTTTCCTTTCTATAACATTGTAGCTCTTTCTCAATTGCTCAGAAAATGGCCTGTCCTACAGCACAGTGGGGAGTGAGATGCAGACGCAGAGGCTTCTGTGGTACTTCTTGCCAGTGGGAAACCTAGGCCCAGAAAGACAGATTTCCTAAACCTCTTGCCTGACATGCTGTCTCTCAGGCAAACTACTCACTTCCCAGGGTCACTCCGTGTGGCATCACTTGCTTCTTTCTGCGGTCCACCATGACTTGAGTGACTGATCTCGTACGACTTTGATGAGAAAGAAGTATTACAGAAAGAGCTATCACATTGGCTCTTCCCCCATGTGGTTCACACTGATTTAGGAAGAAGCAGCTCACTTCAGAGAAACCAGAAGCCTGACATTGTCTGTGACACACCACGAGAAGTCACAAACAGCTAGGAAACCTTGCGAGAGCAAAGGATTCACACAGAATGAAAAGACCCAGAAATTGAAGAAATAACAGTAAAATACAAGAGGACAAGAAAGCTCCAAAAGAGCTCATGTGTAATTTTTATTTATTATTTATTTTGGTTTTTCGAGACAAAGTTTCTCTGTGTAGCCTTAGTTGTCCTGGACTCACTTTGTAGACCAGGCTGGCCTCGAACTCACAGCGATCCGCCTGCCTCGAGTACTGGGATTAAAGGCATGCGCCACCACGCCCGGCTCTCATGTGTAATTTAATAAATACTTTCCTGGTGGTAATTTGAGGGACTGCCTTTGGGCATCTGTGGATGGTTAAAGTTGGCTGGCCTTTCTTTTGTACTGTAGCAGAAGAAGAAGACAGAGAAGTATAGAGAAATTAGCTCAACCTACTTATCAAGAAGTTCAAGCCTTGCTCAAGCTCTTCAGAAAATACAGCATGCTAGTTTTCGGTGTGTGACATCTGCCTACTAAACAGACCCATGCACATCCTTATTTGTGTCTCCTCACTAGCAGGCAGCTCAGCTCTCTGCCATCACTGAGGTATAAGCATAGTTGCTCCATTTGGTGATAGACAAAAACAGTTTCTATGGAGACCCTATGGGTGGAGAGCTGGGGAGATGGCTGAGCTGGTGAAGGCACTAGCTGTATAAGCTGAAGGTCTGAGTTTCGTCTCTTATGTCTGCTGGTCTATAATGTGCAGGGCAGCCCAGAAACAAGAGGGACCTGCCTTGTAAGGTGGAAGGCAAGACTGACTCTCAAATTTTATTCTTCTTCTTCTTCTTCTTTCTTCTTCTTCTTCTTCTTCTTCTTCTTCTTCTTCTTCCTTCTTCTTCTTCTTTCTCCTCCTCTTCTTCCTCCTCCCCCTTCTTCTAATTTTTTGTTTTTCTAGATAAGGTTTCTCTGTGTAGCCTTGGCTGTCCCAGACTCACTTTGTAGACCAGGCTGGCCTCAAACTCACAATGATCCACCTGCCTCTGCCTCTCAAGTGCTGGCATTAAAGGTGTGTGCCACCACGCCCAGTTTATTGCTTCTTTACATATACTTACTCACATCTTTCTCTCCTCCTCCCAGGTTAGTTGATATTAATTGATTAATTTTAAAGAGAATTTTGTGGATGGAGAGGTAGCTGCTGCTGTACTTGCCATTTGGTCGGATTCCATGACAAGCTTAGCATCTAAGAGGTAATAGTTTTTTGTTTTAGAAGATGGACAAAAAGGGGATTTTTTTTTTTAAATGAAAGGAGTGAAAATTTTACTTCTACTGTAAGTTTGTGGAGGTAATTATGCCCTATGCTAGACCAGAAAACACAGATAAAAGTGTACATAATGATCCTGGAGGTTGCATGTTATGTTCAATGTTCTGGTTTAACAGAAATTGGGAGGCAAAACCCGTTCTATACACATCTTAGGATGACAATTGCTGTCATAAAACGCCATGAACAAAAGCAACTTGGGAAGGAAAGGGTTAATTTGGCTTCTGCTTCCACAGCACTGTTTACAGAAGGCAGACAGGACAGGAACTCAAGCAGGGTAGGAGCATGGAAGCAGGAGCTGATGCAGAGGCCATAGAGGGGTGCTGCCTACTGACTTGCTCCTTATAGCTTGCTCAGCCTGCTTTCTTATAGAATCCAGGGCCACCTGCTCAGGGATGGGCACCACCTACAATGGGCTGAGCCCTCCCCAATCAGTCACTAATAAAGAAAATGTCCTAGAGATTTGCCTACAGCCTGATCTTATGGAGGCATTTTCTTTTTCTTTCTTTCTTTCTTTCTTTCTTTCTTTCTTTTTTTTTTTTTTTTTTTTTTTCGAGACAGGTTTTCCCTGTGTAGCCTTGGCTGTCCTAGACTCACTTTGTAGACCAGGCTGGCCTCAAACTCAGTGATCCGCCTGCCTCTGCCTCCTGAGTGCTGGGATTAAAGGCGTGCGCCACCACGCCCAGCTTTTGGAGGCATTTTCACAATTAAGGGTCCCACCTTTCAGATGACTATAGCTGGTGGCAGGTTGACATAAAAGGAGCCAGAACAATTCTACACACACACACACACACACACACACACTAACAACAGCCAAAAAAAAATCTAAAGTTGAGTATAAACGATTTCAGAGTCAATGGATGCAGAGTAACAGGGACGATGACTGCAGACATTCCCATCTGTTCTCATTTAGAAGCTATGGCGACAGTCGTGATTGTGCAAGGGTCGTGCCAGGCATAGGGTTCATGCAGTGTTAGAGATGACACACACATTGCCTCTGCTCATTTTCTGCTGCTGAGTAACCGAATGCCACAGGGCTAGATAATTTATCAAGAACAGAGTTGTAGGACCCCTAGACACAAGGACCTCCAGGAGCATAGTGTCAACATCTGTGTAGCACCTGGTGAGGGCCTCCTTGCTGGTGTGCGACTCTGCAGGGTTCTAATGCGGCCCGGGACATCACGCTGTGAGACAGAGCAGGCTTACTGCTTCTTCTCATTTTATTTTTAATAACATCATTAATTCGATCATGGGCCTCCCCCCCTCATGACATCACCCTAATTGCCTCCCACCTGCCTACCATCAAATAGTATTCGTGTGTGACTGTCAAAATGCCTGCAAGTTGTGCACAGAGCTTTCCTGAGATGGCAACCGGGTCGTGATAGGCTTTTCAGTGGCCCAGCTGCTTGAGTCATGCCTCCTCCTGTAAGTAACCCCTCACCCATTGGGTCACCAAGTTGGAGTTTGATACAATCATTACTTTGGCCTGACCTTGTGCTAGAAGGTTTTGTGTCAACTTGACACAAATTGAAGCCATTTGAGAGGAAGGAACCTTAGTTAAGAAAATGGCACCACAAAATGGGGCTGTAGGCAAACCTGCAGAGCATTTTCTTAATTAGTTATTGATGGAAGAGGCCCCAGCCCATTGTGGGTGGGGCTACCCTTGGGCTGGTGGTAGTCCTGGGGTCTATAAGAAAGAAGTCTGAACAAGACATGTGGAATAAACCAGTAAGCAGTGGCAGATCTGGGCCCAGGGGTTCTGCTCGATCTATGGCACCAACCAAGGACAATATGTGCAGTCATCATCAAACCCCTACCCAGACCTAGCCAAGGGACAGAATATTCTCCACAGTTAAGTGGAGATGGGGGACTGACTTTCACACAAACTCTGGTGCCCTTTATTTGGCCATGTCCCCTTGATGGGGTGGCCCGATGGTACTCAAGGGGAGGATAGCAAACTACCAAGAAGAGACTTGATACCCTAGCATCATATTCAAGGGGAGGAGGTCCCCATTAGTCACAGTCATAGGGGAGGGGAATGAGGTGAAAGCGAGAGGGAGGGAGGAATGGGAGGATGCATGGGATGGGAAAGCAATTGAGATGTAATAGGAATGATATTATTTTTTCAATTTAAACAAACAAACAAACAAACAAACAAACCAGTAAGCAGTAACCTCCCCATACCCCCCCCCCCACCCACCCCACCCACCCATGGCCTCCAGGTTTTGGCCCCGGTCAAGTTCCTGTCCTGACATAGCTCAACAATAAACAGCAATACGTAAGCGTAAGACAAATACACCCTTTCCTCCCCAAGTTGCTTTTGGTCTTGCTGTTTCATCACAGTAATAGTGACCCTAATGAAGACAATCATATTTTTCCTTTCTGGGTTGAACAGGATTTATGTATGGAATCTCCCCAAGAAAAGTCTGTCACATGACACCCATGGACATGTGCTTATCTGTGTCTACTAATGTAGTAGTTCAAACCCAGAACAATTCACACACACACACACACACACACACACACACACACACACACACTGTTGTATAACAGTTTCTTCCCAGATTAAAACCTTCCATCCTGCAGAAAGCTCCTTAAGCAAGAAGGTAAACAGCTCAAAATAGCTTCAGGAAGTCCCTCAAACTGACCAGGTTTACTAGACCTCTTCCTGCCAGAGTATCTAATACAGAGCCCCCCCCCCCACCCCCTGCCGGCCCTCCCGCCTCAGAAGAGTAAACCTGAACTTCAAAGAAGACTCTCAGACAAACAAAGTTGCAAAGACTCTGAAACCAGACCAGCTGCCTAGAAGAGGTTTTAGACTTGAGGCAGCCAGAAAATCACTCTCCAACCTGCTGAGCTGCCTGCAGGCTATGCAGTGGTGTGCTCCAGGTTCCTGGCTCTGTAAGCTGTCACCCATGCTGGGTGGACTTTGGTGACTAAACTGTCCTTGAGTCATTTCTGCTCCTGTAAGTAACCCTTCACCTGTGCTCCTGTAAGTAACCCCTCACCCATGGTTTTATAGGTAACCTCTCACTCATCTTCCTGTAAGTAACCCCTCACCCATGGTTTTGTAAGTAACCTCTCACTCATCCTCCTGTAAGTAATCCTTCACCCATGGTTTTGTTAAGTAACCTTTCACTCATCCTCCTGTAAGTAACCTCTCACCCATGGTTTTGTAAGTAACCTCTCACTCATCCTCCTGTAAGTAACCCCTCACCCATGGTTTTGTAAGTAACCTCTCACTCATCTTCCTGTAAGTAACCCCTCACCCATGGTTTTATAAGTAACCTCTCACTCATCCTCCTGTAAGTAACCCCTTACCCATGCATGCTCCTGTGGCTAACCCCTCACCTGTGCTCCTGTAAGTAACCCAAGAAAACTCAGTGATTCACCAGCTTGGATTCACTGGCCATTGTCTGCATTCTTCTTACTTCCTGGTTGGTTTTTCTCCCCTGTGTACAGCAAAACTCATTCTTTAGGTTGGGTTTTTATAGAATGTGACAAATGCACAGGGGTGTTTCTGTAACAGCACACAGTCCCACAACCCTCTGTGCTCCCCTTTGTAGTCATTTCTTTTCCTACTGTATTAGGTTCTTTTCTGTTGCTATGGTGAAATACCATGACAAAAGCAGCGCAAAAGGGAAAGGGTTTATTTTGGTTCACAGTTTGAGAGAGGTACAGTTCACCATGGCATGCAGGGGGTAGGGGAGGAGGAGCATAGTGCAAGAGGCAGGAGCAGGAAGCTAACTGAGCACATGATACCCACACTCAGGAAGCAGAAATAGAACAGCAAATGGGACCAACCGACCCTTAGTGATGCCTTTCGTCCAGCAAGCCTCTACCTTCTATGGGTCTCATATTCTTCCTAAACATCACCAACAGCTGGAGACCCAGAATTCACATAGGCATCTCTGGAGAACACTTCATAATCAGAGCACAACAGCTGCTCCTCTTACCCCAGCAACTATGCTTCTTCTACTACGCAAGGGCATTCGAAGCTCACCGTGTTCTCGTGCCTTGATAGCCTACTCCTTTGTGTTGCTCAGTGCTGATTCCACTGTGTGCTGATGTCATTGTTCACCCATTCAGCAGGAAGAGGACTTGACTGCTGAGCTGTTTTGCCTTTAGGGTGCTTCTGAGTACAAAAAAGTGTGTGTGTGTGTGTGTGTGTGTGTGTGTGTGTGTGTGTGTGTGTGTGAGAGAGAAAGCAGGAGGTTTCAGCTCACCCTGGGTACACATTTGAGAGTCAGGGTGCTTTGCATGGTAAGTAGGTATGCTGTCCCCCAGAGTGGGGGTGCCAGTTTTAGCACCCCCTACTCCTTAGCAACAAGGTATTAGGGTTCATGCTATTCTAAACGGTGCATGTTGACATCACGGTATAGTCTCAATCTCTGTGTCTCTAAAGACAGGCAGTGCTGAGTGTTTTCCATTGTTTTATTTTTATTTATCTACTTTTTATTTTATTTTATTGCCTGTGTGCATATATGTGCACCATATGCATGCCTAGTGCCTGCAAGGCCAGAAGAGGGCATCAGACCCTCTGGGACTGTAATTAGATCATTAGAAACAGTTGTGAGATGCTATGTGGATGCTGGGAACTGACCCTCTGGAAGATGGCAAGTGTTCTTTTTTTTTTGTTTGTTTGTTTGTTTTTTTTTTTGAGACAGGGTTTCTCTGTGTAGCCTTGGCCATCCTGGACTCACTTTGTAGGCCAGGCTGGCCTCGAACTCACAGCGATCCTCCTGCCTGTGCCTCCCAAGTGCTGGGATTAAAGGCGTGCGCCACCACGCCCGGCTGGCAAGTGTTCTTTAACCACTCCACCACTGGTTTTTATATTCTTAAAAAAAAAAAAAAAAATGTTTTTAGACTTACTTATCTGGGTTTTTGTTTGTTTGTTTGTTTGGTTTATTGTTGTTTTTCTCTGTGTATGAGTGTTTGCCTCTTGTATGTATGTATGCCCTTGAAGGTCAGAAGAGGGTATCAGATCCCCTGGAACTGGGGTTACAGATGGTTTTGAACCTTTGTGTAGATGGTAGAAAATGAACCCTGGCATCCCTTCCAAGGCTCAAGGAATGTCACCAAAGGAGGGGAAAATAACATAAAAGCTGAGAATGAGGGCTGGAGAGATGGCTCAGCAGTTAAGAGCACCAACTGCTCTTCCAGAGGTCCTGAGTTCAATTCCCAGCAACCGCATGGTGGCTCACAACCATCTGTAATATGATCTGATGTGCACTGTATACATAATAAATAAACCAAAAAAAGATTAAAAAAAAAAAAAGCTGAGAATGAAGAGATGAGCAGCAGAAACACCTCTTTGGGGCGTGGCATAGCTGCTTCACCCATAAACTGGCTGCAGGTGTGGTTGTCTGCACAAGACCTGTACAAGATTGGGCCTGTCAACACTTTATCACAGATGGAGGGGCCCAGGAGGCCTCAGCGCTTCCTGACGAACTGTTGGCAGTTGACGACTCTTTGGGGCAGAGGGCTTTTTCTTCAATGATGCAGCCATTGATTCTCCGTGTCATCCATGCTTGGGCAAGAAACTCCAATTAAGCTCAGTGGGTCACACAGAAAACACAGCCATAAAAGCAGGACAGAGACTTGTTAGGTTTCAGTGGGAGAAGGAGGGGAATAGGGTGAAGGCAGCTAAAATCCTTGATACAAACCTATATAACTGAACATATTTCTATAGGAAATTTATAGACTATATAATTTAAACTATAGGAATTTTAAAAGGATTTTGGTGAAGGCAAAATAACTATTACTCTGTTCTCATTAGTATTTTTAGTTGAGACCATGTGATGGACTAAATTGCCCTCATTTTTACCTTATGTGACAGATAAATAGGAGAGGTGTCTGGTCCCATTTGGGACATATTTTTGTCGTTGAGTTCTTCCCATCAAATTTAATTTTATTAAAGCTTCTCTTATAAATCCCCATACATCCACACAACCTTCCGCATGTAAACTGTATTATACCCCAATGTCCTTAAAACAGAAAATGAATTACACCAATGCCATTAATCTTTCCAATGGGAAGCTTTCTGCTCTATTTCCCAGTATACCAGTGTCAACTCTTGGCTAAGTTTTAGTAAAGCGTAACGTGTGCCTGTTGTACATCAAATGAAACCTAAGTTAGGGTATCTCCTTGATGGTCAGGAAGTTGGCCTTGCATATGCACCAGCTGCGTATGGTACCTAGAGATGGCTGATCTTTTCACGTATCTGATGAAATTTCCCCAAAGGGAAACCTGGAAGTCAGCCATGAGTCCCAGTACACATTATGGGTTCTTCAGGTTAAAAAAAAAAAAGGCTAAAACGCCTTTAAGAACAATCATCTTGGCATCTCTCATTTGAATTGGATGCAGGACCTGAGAGACTCTCTAAGCAGTGGATGGTGGCCCACCATGGAAGGAACGGGTGGCCTTGAGTTTCTAGTTTGCTTTTGTTGTTGCTTCTGTTGTTAGTTTCTTTCCTTTTGTTTGTTTTGGTCTTCTGAGATTTTATTTTGGTACAGGGGCTCCAAGTCCAGGGGTTTGCCCTTGATAGCCAAGCACTTTCCCACTGGGCTCTATCCTCGACCCACATCTCCACTCCTGAATACAGCCTGTGGCTGCTGCACCCTGGTTACTGGGGTTAGGTCCAAGATGCACAGGAGAAGCTACACTCTTGGACTTGTGAGCCAAATTACCAAGATAGGCTTCAGATCCAATTGGAGAATTCCTCTCCGAATTCTTTTTCCCACCGAAGGATAGCTAAGCTATTTTAGCCAATTTGCTGCAGAAGAAGCTAGCTCCAGGTTCCCACGATGGAGTACAGCCCTGGGACCACAGGAGTGGCCTCCTGAGAGCCTGAGCCAGCAGCCTCCAGCCCCAACACAAGGGCTTAATTCCAGGAATGTAGTGGATTCCCCATTTAGCCCCGAGTTACTGACCATCAGCAGTGATGGGGGGGGGGGGTCTGCTGCACGTCCACCGCAGTGCCATGACCAGTGGGAGACCAGCTTGAATTCAGCAGGGAGTCCCAGGACCAACCACACAGCCAACAAACACTTTCAGACTGTGATGCGCCCATGATGCTATGCTACAAGAGCCTAACATTACACAGGAGACAGTGTGGACCGCGGTCTGCTTTTATTGGGCATCACCTTTTCAAGCTGAAGCTTAAAAAAAGAAAGAAAGAAAGAAAGAAAGAAAGAAAGAAAGAAAGAAATCAAGCCCTAAGGCAGAGGAAGTTAAAACAAATAAAAACCCCCGAGAGACCAAAGAGTCTATTGTCTTAGTTGTCTGTTGCTATGATGAAATACCCTAACAAAAGACACTTGAGGATTTGTTGTGGTTTACAGTTCTAGCGGGCATATGGTCTGTTGGTGAGGGCGGGGCGTGTCAGAAGCATAAGGCTAGCCTATCACATTACACTGACAGTCAGGGAGCAGAAACAGAAAAGAAGTATAGACAGCTCTAAAGGCCCAAAGCCCAGCCCCAGTGGTGTACTCCCTCCAGCAACGCTCCACTTCTGGAAAGTTCCACAGCTTTCCCAGACAGCACCACCAGCCAGGGACAACGCGGTCAAACACATCTGCCTCCCTGGGACATTTGACATTCAAACTCCATAGCAAGGATGCTTTAAATTCTTCAAGAAATGTTTAACCAAGAGGGCTGGAGATACAGTTCAGTGGTGCAACACACACCTAGCATCCATGAGACTCTTGGTTCCATCTTTAGTCCCGCCAGAAGCAAGGAATAAAAGTTAAATGAGCCAGGGGAAAAGAAGTTTTAAGTATCTAAATGGCTCACGTTAACTGGAGATCGGTAGACACCGTGAATGGTCAGTGTAGAAACACATCATAAATAATAACCTTAAAAAATAATAATAACCTTAACGTAGGAAATTCTTGTACACCATTGCACTTAAATTCAAAGTATGAAAGCACATATAGTAATGAGCCTTCTTTGTTCATCCCCATCTCGCAACCACCCAGCTCTTCTCAGCTCAGAAAGATCGGAGGACCGTTCATTTTTGCTGGAGTGACAAGTACGTGGATTACGGGTGAGTAGGTTTGGTTTGTAAGGGCAGTAGTCCAAGAGCAAATCCCAGCAGAGTGGAAAAAAAAAAAATTGTTAAGGAAGTCTTTAAGAACGTCTGATGTACGCCAGGTGGTAATAGCACACGCCTTTAATCCCAGCACTCGGGAGGCGGAGGCGGGCGGATCGATGTGAGTTCGAGGCCAGCCTGGTCTACAGAGTGAGTTCCAGGACAGCCAGGGCTACAGGGGCCACAAAGAAGTCTTCTGTGTTCACGCGCTCTCTAACCCTACCAGCATTAGCCTCAGACACGAAGACCAGGGGAAGAGCAGAGAGTTGTCCTTGCTTGAGAGGAAAACCGCCGGGGCTGAGAAGAGGGCATGCCACTCCCGCCTTCTCTGGGGCTTCCATGAGCTGTGTGAAGCCTCTTGACTGTGAAGGCCTTCCTCCAAGTGTTGGAACTTGACATCTGCATTGATCTCACTTGCCCAGTCACCTGGCCCTAATTATAAGGCCGCATGTGACAAGGACTCCTTTGGGCACTGATAAAAACGATCAATTTAGAGTAGATCTGTCTAAACCATTATTACTGTTTCCTTCTGACAGACTTTCAGCCATCTTTATTGAAGTTTCGGGCTCCAAGAGTATAGAAACAATCGGATGCTATATTTTGAGCAATGACTAGCAAATCCCCACTTCCATAGAGACAAGGGAGTGATTATTCTCCCTTAGTGTCTGGCATCTTGTATTTCTTATTTCTTCTTCTTATTGTTGTTATTTTGGTTTTTCCAGACAGGGTTTTTCTGTGTAGCCTTGGCTGTCCTGAACTCACTTTGTAGACCAGGCTGGCCTCGAACTCACAGCGATCCACCTGCCTCAGCCTGCCAAGTGCTGGGATTAAAGGCGTGCGCCACCACTGGCCATCTTTGGTTGGTTTTTGAGACAGGGTTTCTCTGTGTAGCCCCTGGCTGTCCTGGAACTCACTCTGTAGATGACGCTGGCCTTAAACTCAAGAGATCTGCCTGCCTCTGCTCCCCAGTGCTGGGATTAAACGTGTGCACCATTACTGCCCAGCTAATTTCAATTATTTTAAGCAACATCATAAAATAAAATTTTTAACACTTGGATTCTCATCTTAGAGGTCATCTCTAACTTGGCGGGGAGACACGTAATGCGTGTGGTGGCACAAAGCTGTAACTGTAGGCAGGAGGATCTGAGTTTGAGAACAATCTGGGCAGCGTCGTGAGATGAGACCCTGCATAAACAAATAAGTAAATTAATCAAGTAAGGTGGGAAAGGAAATGGTATTTTATTTAGAAAAGGGTATAAATATGCCTTTATAGATGAGTATTTAAAGTGTCATATGTAGCATCCAGCCGGGTTCCTGAGTTCCTGTTGTACTGTTTCCCTTTTATAGCCGCGAGTAATTCAGAATAATTTAAGTAGTAAATGTACACTTAAGCACTTGGGTGTGATGCCAGCAAACAAATGTCACAGTGACTCAAACCTCACTGTTCCTTTAGATCAATTCTCAGCTCTTCTCTTCTAGGCTAGTATATTATTTTATCATACCTTCGTAACTTCTACAATAGAACTTGAAAGGTCCTGCCAAAGCTACACTGCATATAGTTAAGGGTCAGATATTTCTATAATATTTTTTTTTTTTTTAGACGCCACCCTTTGTTCATTGGAAACTACTACTCTTGTCTGCTTTTTTTTTTTTTTTTTTTTGGTTTTTCGAGACAGGGTTTCTCTGTGTAGCCTTGGCCATCCTGGACTCGCTTTGTAGACCAGGCTGGCCTCGAACTCACAGCGATCCGCCTGCCTCTGCCTCCCGAGTGCTGGGATTAAAGGCGTGCGCCACCACGCCCAGCTTTCAATTGGTTTCTTACTACAGGAGATTTGCTCCATACCCCCCTCACACTCACCCGTATTTCTCCATCTTTCTTCATTTTCCTACTCACAGTTATTGGAGCAAAATCAATATTTAGTTGACGTTACAATGAACACAGTGTTGCCAGCTGAGCTCTATAACAAACCATGATTGTTTTTCGGGTTTGGACACTGTCCTGGTTAGTTTTATGTCAACTTGACACGAGCTAAGAGTCATTTGGGAAGAGGAAAGCTCCATTGAGAAAATGCCCCCACCAGATCAGCCTAGACAAGCTGTTGGGGGCAGTTTCTTGATTGATGATTGATATACAAGGGTCTAGCTCACTGTGGGCGGTGCTACCCCCTGGGCAGGTGGTCCTGGGTGTCATGGAAAGCAAACTGAGCAAGCCATGGAGAGCAAGGCAGTAAGCAGCATCCCTCCATGGCCTCTGCATCAGCTCCTGCCTCCAGGTTCCTGCCTTGAGTTCCTGCTGAGACTTCCCTCAACGATGAAGCCTGACCTGAGAGTTGTAAAGAGAAATATTCTCCCCAAGTTGCTTTTGGTCTTGATGTTTTATCGCTGTAATAGAAACCCCAACTAAGACAGACAGCCACTTGTTTTGCTTGCCACACTCTTTGCAGAGCCAGTTGGAATAGTAGCATGGTGTGATGAGAGCTTGATGCATTTATGACCAACAGATCTCCACACCGAGGAGGGGCTGCATAAATCTCGGCCTTGCCCTTGGCCTTGGCATCCCAACAGTTTCATTCATCTTCTGGAAGATTTACAACCTGGACTCTCTTCCCCGCTGGGCGAGGAGAGGAAGCTCTCTGGATGGATGGAGTGGCAGTGTCATCAGTTCTGTGTAAGATGACTTCCAGGCACCCGCTGTTGTCGTCAGCTTCAGCCTCTGAGAGGTCACTTGTGTTCCAAAGTCCCCAGTGGGCTCTGGAGGTGAATGAACTTGCTCCACAGCTTCACCCGCTGTGACTGAGGAGTCAGCCTCCCTGAATATGCTTGGTAACCTCCACAAAACCATCCCAGCAGGCCTGCAAAAAATTTTGTTGCCATGCTATCTGGCTTATTTTATTTGTGTATCCTTATGTGAAATTCACGTACCACCCTTTAAAAAAAATCCTTCTGAACCAGAGTTTCAGCTTTAAACTGAAACATTCTCAAAGTTTCCCTTAATCAGAATTATCTAAACTATTATTTGTCCTTGTTGATTCCTGACTTACATATTTTAATTCATTCTAATCAATAATATGAATGAAATTATGGTTAGCTATCATGAGCTATTCTATAGTACATTAATATATGTTAAAAATAAGACAAATAAATTCAGTGTTGTACCAGTGGTTGTTATCGGGTCTGTCTAGGCCTGCAAAGCTGGCCCAATGTAGGAGGAAAGTCTAGGCAGTTGAACCGCTCTTATTTTTGGTCTAGTGAACGGCAGCATTGAGACATTCTTTGGGTCTCTTGACTTCCTTCTCAGATTGACCATGAAGCCATGTTAACTCAACCCAGGGTTCTGCCATGAGATCACCCACCCCCTACTTGCAGACCTTGCTTGAATCGAACTGCTGAGATACTCCCCACTTAACTCCAAATAGGGAGACACACTGGTGGAAAAATAGAGAGGTTGGTATTCAGTCCTGCTCCTCTGGCCAGAGTGGCTACTTGGGAAATAGGCAAACTTTCCACAGTGAGTTCCAGAAGTCTGTTCCATCCACAGTGAGTCGGGAAGGGCACTGGGGAAGTGCGTGCTCTCTCCTTTGCTGAGGAAGTTGGATGGGACCTCCAAGTCACAGCCCTTGCACAGTTTTCCTACCAGAAAGCTGTGCTGTTTGTAGGAGACAGAACCCATTTGTAAACACAGTTTGTTCCAAATGCATCATTTAAATAGAAATGGCCCGGCGCCAGCATTACTTCAAGCATAGGAATTCTCACATCGTTTGTCCTCACCAACAAATTCCACAGGACCAAATTTAGCTGGGTGAGACCAGCATGATGCTGAAAATATACCCCCTGCTGTTTTATTTGGTTTTGTTTAATAAGAGAGGAACAGATGCCGAACCACAAAGAAAGGTTACATTTTGAAATGACAAAGGTCAGTATTTAAAGCCATAGTAACAGACACAAATCTGAAGTAATAAAATTATTAAAATTGAATATTGGATTTTTACAGGACTTCACTGATGTGATCTATTCTGCAGTACATGTTTTCATGTAATACACATTTTAATTTATATCATGTATCAACCTAAGTTTAGATAGTATTGTTTTACATTATAAAACAGAAACCTTACAAAGTTCTCTTTACTTCATTCATATCTTTGTGTTGTTTTTATGCATTGGGTTTAATATGTGTTACTACTATGTCCTTTGAAATAAATTTTTCATGCACTTGCTATTGATGATGATCATTTGCATAGATCTTTTTCTGAGGTTATATCTTGCCTGAAAGTTTTCATTAATACTTTGTTTTGTTTTTTGAGACAGGATTCTTCTGTGCAGTCTTGGTTGTCCTGTACTCGCTTTGTAGACCAGGCTGGCCTCGAACTCACAGCGATCCACCTGCCTCTGCCTCCCGAGTGCTGGGATTAAAGGTGTGCACCACCACCACCTGGCTCCTGGCTCTTTTCTTATACTACAGACAAGCTTATGGTGAATTTGTTCAACTTTTGTTTGAAAATTTTAAAATGTTTACCTTTATTTTTGAAACACATTTTTGTTGAGTGTAAATGTCCACAGTGGATTTTCTCCCATTACTTTAAAGATGATAATCCATTGTTATGGTTCAAATGTGGAGGGCCTTAGAAAGGTTTATGTTTGATCCTGTCGTGGAACTGGATGGATGATAAGGGCTCTGTGTGAATCAGTGGATTGCTCACCTGATGGAGTCATAGTTTGACGCAGTCATGGATAGGGGCTATGGAGACTAGGAAGTGAGGTCTAGCTGAAGGAAGTAGGTCACTATCCTAGTCTGACTTTGCACTGTGATTATGACTATGGCCAAAAACAACGTGGTGAAGAGTGTTGCTTCAGCTTACAGCATATAGTGCGATGATGTCAGGGCAGGAACTGAAACAGAAGGCACAGAGAACACGGCTTTCTAGCTTGTTCTCCATGGCTTGCCTAGCCTGCTTTCTCATACCACCCACCAATGCAGGGTCCAACCATCCCCAGTGGGCTGGGCCCTCCCGCACCAATCATTACTCAAAACAAACAAACAAACAAATAAATAAAATGCCCACAGACTTCCCTGCAGGCCAGGCTGATGGAGGCATTGTTTTCAGTTGAGGTTCCTCCTTTCAGACAACTCTAGTTTATATGAATTGACAACAAATAAACAAACAAACAAGACCAGGACAGGCCTTGAGGGAGTTCCCTGGACGGGTAGGTCCTGTCTCCAGCCCCTTCCTCTTGTCTGTTTCCTGGCCACTGTAATGTGAACAGCTTCCTTCCACCATGATGTATGGGTTCACTACAGGCCCAGAAACCCAGAAGCAAGCAAACATGGACTGAAAACTCTGAAACCATGAGCCAAAATAAATATCTCTTCGTTAAACTCTATCACGGTGGCAAGAAAGAGAGAAAGAAAGGAAGGAGGGAGGGAGGGTGGAAGGCTGGGAGGGAGGGAAAGAGGAAGGAAGGGAGGGAGGGAAAGAGGGAAGGAGGGAGGGAGGGAGGGAGGGAGGAGTGTGTTTCACAGTTCAGGACTAGGCACTTTTGGACAAGAAATCTGCTCTCAGTGCAGCTGTTCCTGGGGGAGTCTCTTCTCCAGCTGTGTTTAAGATTTCCTTTAATGGGGCTGGAGAGATGGCTCAGTGGTTAAGAGCACTGTCTGCTCTTCCAAAGGTCCAGGGTTCAATTCCCAGCAACCACATGGCAGCTCACAACTGTCTGTAACTCCAAGATCTGACACCCTCACACCAATGCACATAAATTAAATTTAAAAAATTAAAAAAAAAAAAAAAAAAGGTTTCCTTTAATGTTGGCTTTCAACACTTGGCTGTGCTTTTCTTAAGTTTCACTGTGCTAGTTGATCCCTTTCATGATCTCCATCAAAGTTGAAGGATTTCAATTGACTATTTCTTAAAGCATCTTCTCTCCCTTCTCCCACACTGTTTTCTTCTTCCTTAATTATTGGCAGGCAGTCTGCTCACCTTGGCATGCGGAACCCACCGCACTCTAACACTCTCATGGTTCTTTTTAGGCCTCCCACCTGTTTCTTTTCCAGCAGTTGCTTTGTTACTTTGTCTCCAGCCTCACTTATCTTTTCTTTATGGGGTTTAATTAGCTACTTACCCAACGTTTTTCATTTTTCGCTTCAGATACTGGAGGCGTCATCTTTATGGGTTAGGTGCTTCTTTTTGTACCAGCCATTTCTCTTTTCATTATGTTCCTGATTTCCCCCCACTTTTTTATATATAAGGTGAATATTAAGTAGTTACTTTAATGTTATTGTCTGCTAATTTATCATTTCTGTAATTTCTTTTCCTCCACAGTGTGGGCTCCAGGATTAGAACTCAGATCACCAGGCTTAGCCACAAGCACCTTTACCTCCCAAACCATCTCACCAGCCCTGCACAATTTTTTTTTTTTTTTTTTTTTTTTTTTTTACTAAATGCCTCCTGACATTAGGATTCTACATTGTAGTTTGTTTTGTTGTATTCCTTTAAATATTGTTGGGCTTTATTCTGGTACAGAATTAACTTCCTGGACGTCAGTGTGTCCTTTCAAGGTTCAGTATTAAATTTCATTATGGTGAGCGAAGACTAGTCTTTGGTTCAGAAATCATTTGGCTGTTTACCTATAATGAACTAAATAAGGAGAGTTTCCTTTCTGGGGCATCTAGGTCCTTTTCCTCCGGCTGCTGAAAATATAAAGTATCTGAGGGCCCCGTGAACATAGATCAGGATTGAGCTGAAGAGATCTTTCTACAGATCCCCCCTCCCTCTCTCCCTCCTCCCTCCCTCTTCCCTCGCTCACGCCCTCCCCCCACCCCAGCTCCTTGATTCTGGTAGCTTCCTCAGGCTTAGCTGATTGTCTGCTCCTGCCCTGATCCCATTCTGATGAGAGCTTGCCTCTCTTCCCTGGACTCCAGCCTGGAAGGTGCTTTCAGGCCACAGGCTGGGGCTGTTGCAGGGCTCACCTTTCCTTCCTTCGCCTGCATCTTGTTTCTGTGCTGCCTGCTGCGTAACATCGGAGAGCTGTTGGTGCAGATGTTTTATCCAGACTTTTAGCTGTTAAAGGCAGAAGGTTAAATCCATTCCCTGTCTATCCACCAAACCCAGACGCAGAAGTATTCTGATCCCCTACAATGAATGTTTGTGGTTGGGGGGGGGGAAATGACTTGAAAGAAATATAGTATCTTCCAAAGTGATTCACCAGATCATCTCCAGGCTGTGAAATGTGGTTGCTTCAATCACTTTTACATATTTAGGGCTGCTGTACAATCTTCCTTCCCTCCTTATATATCGTTACACTCACAAGCATAGAGTCCTTTTTCTTTCTTATATTAACCAGGAATTGGCCACAAGAAGTGTGTAATAATGTATAAAACCTAATTTACATACATCATACGTGTGGTGTGGATTTTTAAAATGGACATATATAGCTAGTTGCCAAGTGTTTGTTTCTATTTCTATTGGTGTGATAAAAAAAAAAAAAATCTGATAAAAAAGCACCGTTGGGATGAGAGATGGCTCAATAATTAAGAGCACTGGCTGGTCTTCCAGAGGACCTGGGTTCAATTCCCAGCAACCACATGGCATCCCACAACTATCTGGTACACATAAAAATAAATAAAAACCAACTGGTTGTCCTGTGCCAAATGGTCAACCCTGAAAACACACATACAAGTGACATTATATGGACTGAATAGGTATATTTAGAAATATAATGCATATATACACACACACACAATTAGTGAAAAAAAGAGGCCATGAATTTGAAGGCAAGTGAAAGGGGTATAGGGGAAAGTTGGGAGGGAGAAATGTTGTCATTAGATTATAATTACAAAACTTTTTGTTGTTTGTTTTTTCGAGACAGGGTTTCTCTGTGTAGCCTTGGCTATCCTGGACTTGCATTGTAGACCAGGCTGGCCTCGAACTCACAGGGATCCACCTGCCTCTGGCTGCCGAGTGCTGGGATTAAAGGCATGCGCCACCACTGCCCGACATATTTTTTTTTTAAAGCAACTTAAGGGAAGTTCATTTTCACTTACAATTCCAGGTTAGGGTTTGTCACTGTGGGGAAGTCAAGGCAAGAGCTTTATGCAGTTTCGCACATCACATCAGAAACAGAAGGAAAGGACACAGACATATACTTGCCTGCTTGCTCCAGCTTAACACTAGCTCTTTACTCTTATGGTTCTTAGCACCCCCTGATTAGGATGTGCTGTGGCCCACCATGGGCTGAGTCTTCTCACATTAGTTAACTTACTAAGACAATCCCCCATGGGCACGCCCACAGGCCAAGCCAATGTAGATCTTCCCTCCATGAGACTCTATTCCCAGGTGATTCTAGGTTGGTTGAATTTGATCATAAAACCTGTCATCACAGCCAGAGATGGATTTTGCCTGCTCTGGATTCCTTCCCCCTGTTCCTGGACAATACGGGTTGGGTGTTCTTGAGAAATGCTTTAACTTAAAAGCTTGACACATGAGCCGGGCGTGGTGATGCACACTTTTAATCCCAGCACTTGGGAGGCAGAGGCAGGCAGATCGCTGTGAGTTCGAGGCCAGCCTGGTCTACAAAGTGAGTCCAGGACAGCCAAGGCTACACAGAGAAACCCTGCCTCGAAAAACAAACAACAACAACAACAACACAAAAAACTGGACACATGACTCAGGGTTGCGGTTTCAAGAACGGCCGGCCAGGACTCCCTAGTGTTTCCTTCCTGGGCTGTTTCTCTTTTCTGCTGGGTGAAAAGTGAGGCTGGAGATCTGTCAGGCATTGCAGCTGCAGAGCAGAGTGCAGACACATGAAGGCAGCACAGGAAATGTGAGGAGAGGAGACGGCAAGATATTGCACGACTGCATGACTTCACCTCTTAGGTTCAGCTGCCTAGATTTGCCAAGATTTCCCAAGAGCCTGTAATCTTCCAGTTTTGCTTAAATCTGTTCAAATTGGGTTTCTGTCACTGGTGGGCTTAGAAAATCTTTTTAAGTTTGAAAAAGTACAGGTGAATGTAAGGGCAAAGTGCCTATCGGGACAAGTGGTAAGCACACTGTTTCTTCTCTCCCTGAGGCTGCCGCTCTGTGCAAGGAAGAAACAGGTGGGGGCAAGCCAAGCGGAGCCTTCGGGTTGGTACCAGGAGAAACCCAAGTCTGAGACGGGTTTGCTAGTGCTAGACAGCCCTTAACTGCAGACTCCCATCACTTCCAGGTGCTGCCAAAAGTTCATAAATGCGAATTAGAAAATGACAGAGCTACTTCATGCTGACTCAAATTTCCCTTCTTGTGTCCTGGTAGCATGACCTCTCAGAGTCCCAGAACACCATAGATGGGGCTGAATGGTCTTCTGCGTCTCCTTTGGAAGTTTCTGGAAGTTTGGAAGTTTCGATCTATTCCTCTGGGGTATCAGTTCTGCCCTGAGCAGTGATGTCTCCAGGGGGCTGGAGAGGGAAGTACCACAGGGCATTTGAAGGCTGGTGCATGCATGTGTTAGGAAATAGCTTTGCTGCCTCATCTTTCCTCAGTGATTTGGCCCTCCCTCTCCTGGCTATCCTCTGGTAGAGAGATGTGGACTACAGAGGAACTTCCTTGGATTGTTTTTAGCTGGCCTGGAACACGTGTAGGTACGTGGATGCCTAGGCACACATGTGGAGGTCAGAGGGCAACTCCGTGGAGTTCTCTTCTTCCATTTCTGAGGATCAAACTCAGGTTATTTCACTTGTATAGCAAGCACTTTTACCCACTCAGTCATCTTGTCAGCTCTGAAAGATGTTTTCAAAGTAAACCTTAGGAGCCAGGCAATGGCAACGTCTTTAATCCCAGCATTTGGGAAGTAGAGGAAGGTGGATTTCTGGGTTCTAGGCTACCCTGGGCTACAGAGTGCATTCCAGGATAGCCAGGGCTACAAAGAGAAACCATCTTGAAAACAAAACAAATTATATATATATACACACAAAATATATATATACACACACACATACATACATATATATATCATATATTTACAATGATATATTATATATATTTACTTATAGGAAGGATAAATATAAGCAAAGGAGGAAGCAGGTGAGAGAGTGAGGGTCTTTCCTCCTTAGCCACCCAGAGCACAGGCTTGCCCTGAGTAGTAAGGGGAGACTGTGTTCCCTGTGGCAGGGCAGATCCAGTTGCTCTCTCTTCTGCCCCACCCTGAGGAATGGCCCTGTGACGCTGCAGGCCTTTCTCTTCCCTGATATCTGTGAGTCAAGGCGCCTTGTTGACCAAGTAGGTCAGATAAAGGACTGCTAAACTATTGTGTGAATTACTCAGGGAGGACACAGCCAACATTCCTAGGTGAGTTTGCAAGGATGGCCTGAAGGACAGGTGCCAAGTAAGAGATGCTGCCACGGTGAGATTTCAGAAGTTTCCAGCAGGAAGGACTTGGGTTAAATCCTTTCTACACAGTAGGACACATGCTGCCACACAACAGAGGGTGAAACCTGGTTCAAAAAACCCCAGCTGGCTTTTAAGATAACACAGCATTTATTATAGCAGAAATTGCTTTTTATGTAACAGTATTCTGTCAGTTCATAAACTTTGCTGATATTTTCTTTTAAAATTCTAGAAAATCCAAGTCATTAATTACTTTATCCTTCCAAATATTACACTATATCTTTCAAATCATTGAAAATATCATGAGACACACATTCATAAAATTATTGCATCAAGGACTTGAAAACAAAATAAATAGCAAAATGAGTTAAACAACAAAACCAACTGTATTTAATGACAAAGTAAAGATGCTTAGCTTTGACCTTCTACAATTAAATAAGAAAGAAAAAAATTAAAGTTAGAATGCATGTATCCAATCAGGCACTGTTACCCAGACAATTCCAAGGAAGGTTTATTTATGAAACCAGAAATTTGCTATATGAGGTGGTACACACCTTTAATCCTAGCCAAATACATAGCGGCACATCTCCATGAGTTCAAGGCTAGCCTGTTTGTTTTACATAGCTAGCTCTAGGCTAGCCAGGGCTACATAGTAAGACCCATAGGACCATTTCTCAAAAAGCTGGATCTCAATATAACTTCTCAGAAATTCATCTGCTGTGTGTAAGACCTAGCTGAGTGTGAATCTCTGTGCATGTATGCACATGTCTGTTGTCCATAGTTTATTTTCGCGTTTATAGTTAGAGATGTAAGGCAGAATTACAGACAGCTTTTGTAAGACCGCAATTGTTCGAATTTGTAAGAATGGCTGCCTAAGCGGGGATGAATGAAGGTCAGGTGGAAAGGAAGCGAGAAGGCAAGGCAACCGCGCAACTCCCAGGACATCTACACAGTTTACCCCCTGCTGGGAGGGCCCCGGGAAGCCTACCCAGGTTTGGTTCTATCATAGTTTGGGGCCCTTGCCTCTCACAAGGTTTAGAGGAGATGGTCCTGTGTCCCCAAGGCTAGGATCTGGGGGCCTAAGGAGAGCTCTTGGGTATCCACACGTCCTGCTTTAGAATCTTTCTGCCGACTCCTGGAGCCAAGTCTGGCATATGACTGGGCACCTGCTCAGCTCGCATTTGGACTCCAGTCCCGGCTCGCCCTGGAACCCAGCCCCAAACCACAGCTGCCTGGCGTGGAGCCGCGCCATCTGTCTCCTCCTTGCCAGCATTCTCTTCCTTTCCCCGGAGGGCTGGAACTTGTCGCCACACTCTTAACCTCAGCCACTTCGGGGGTCCTGCTTCCACCCTGATGGCCCAGACAGGTCCCCATCTCTGTGTAGCCACCTGCCTGTTGTTAATATTTCCATCACCAGAAACCTAAATTGTCCACGCCCCAACCTCTATGATTCCATACCCTACATGTTTATATCTAACTCTAGGTCACGCAAACATCACGCGGACAGTTGTCAAAGTGTAGGGTCCAGGCTTCTTCTCCTTAGAAGTGAGCTAGGGTCTGGTGTGGTCCCAATCTTTCCTCACTCGCTCACTCGTTCTACTAGGATGTTAGGACGTTCCAGATCCAAGGAGATGGCTCAGGGGGCCAAGAGTGCTTGCTTCCAATCGTTCTCTGGGTTCTACGTGTGCCGTGGCATCTGTGATCCCCACCCCACAACCAAGAAATGGGATAGAAAGGTTTTCTAAGGTTACGAGAACAGGTGGAAACCTCATCTTCTCTGAAGGCAGACTACGTGGAGGCTGCGCGTAGAGCCCCTCACAGCAACAGGTGTTTGCAGGGCAGTGACTGGGGAGGGGCTGTTTCTCTATGGCACAGGCAGAATCAGGAGGGAATCCCAAGGGGGACAACGTCACCATTACTGCCTGGAAACGAACAATTTGCCACGTCTCTAGTCATGCAGCTACAGGAAAATAAAATACATATTTCTTTTTTTCTTTTTTTAAGATTTATTTATTTAGTATACAGAGAGGGCACTAGATCTCATTATAGATGGTTGTGAGCCACCATGTGGTTGCTGGGAATTGAACTCAGGACCTCTGGAAGAACAGTCAATGCTCTTAAAAATGCATATTCCATGGTCAACTCCTTGTGCTCTCTCTGTCCAGCAAGGCTTGGTCCTGAAAACCTGAAGGGACCGGTAAGGGAATGAAGAAAGGACAGACACACAGACAAGCAAGGATTGGGGGGGGAGGGGCGGTTCTTGCCACAACCCACCCAGAAGCTTAGCACCTTTATTAAGTACAGTACAAGGAGGGTGGGGGGAGGGGTTAGCTGTTCTTAGGAGGTCTCTGTAGGGGAGCATCCTCAAGGCACAGTCATCCTGGAGGCGGAAGGTGCAGTTGCTAGTTTTTTTTGTTTTTTTTTTTTGGTTTTGTTTTGTTTTTTTTTTTGTTTTTTTTTTTGTTTTGGTTTTTTCGAGACAGGGTTTCTCTGTGTAGCCTTGGCCATCCTGGACTCACTTTGTAGACCAGGCTGGCCTCGAACTCACAGCGATCCGCCTGCCTCTGCCTCCCGAGTGCTGGGATTAAAGGTGTGCATCACCACGCCGGGCAGCAGTTGTTAGTTCTTGCACACACTGACTTCAGCCCAGGGACCAGAGGAAGGCTTTGACCCTTGTCCACGACACACATTCAGTCAGGGTGTCCTCTGTTCCCCATGCTGTTGGAGAGGAGAGGGAAAGGCCACCTGCAGTCCATCCTTCACTATTGCTGTGATGAAACACCACGACGCGGAAAGGGTTTACTCAGCTTCTGCTTCTGCATCACAGTTCGTCTTCAAAGTAAGTCAGGGCAGGAACTCCTGTAAGGCAGGAACCTGGAGACAGGAGCTGACGTGGCTCGCTCAGCCTGCTTCCTTAGAGAACCCAGGGCTACTAGCCCAGGGGTGGCACTGCCCACAATGGGCTGGGCCATTCCCATAAATCACTAATTAAGAAAATGCCTTGCAGGCTTGCCTACAGCCTGATTTTATGGAGGCATTTCCCCCACCAGGAATTGAACTTAGTCCCCTAGCCTTGCTGGCAGGCATCTTTAACCACTGAGCCAGGTCACAAGCCTGAAGGCATTTTTTTTTTCATTTGAGATTCTGCTCCCCCCGCCCCTTTCAGATAACTCTAGCTTGTGTCAAGTTGATGTAAAACTATTTAGCACTAAGGGGGAATGCCTGAGAAGGAGCTGAACTATTTCCTGACCTCAAGGGGGCATTTTTGGGAGAGGAGACACTTAAATAAATAAATCTAAGGTCAGGAGCAGGTGAAAGGGCAGGATTGCATCAGCCAGTTATATCCTCGGGAAGCAGACTCCACGTGTACCTAGCAAGCAGCATGGCTGTCCATAAGGAATTGTGGTCTTTCAGAGGCTTTCAGATTTTGCCTAGCCTAGGGTGTGGTACAAATGCTTCCTGAGGCAGAGGGGGTCCCAGAGAATACCAACCACCAAGACATCCACAGATGGTGAATAGCATGCGTGCCTTGAAACAAGTGGACATCTGTTAGTTTCATAAACCCGTGTGAGGTAATGCCGAAGTGCCTGGTCCAGAGTAGGCACTTGGTACACAACTACAGCTCCCACCCACTGGAGGCTCACGCAATGTGTGACAGGGATAGACTTATCCCTTGGGCTTGATAGATGCCCAGGGTTTTTTTTTTTTTTTTTTCCGTGAAATGAAAACATGCCCCCTGCCCCTCTGCTGCTCCCGTGTGTCTGGAGGGACTTTGAGAAGCAATTCCCCCACACGGAGGGAAAATGGTCTTTGGGTTTTCAGTTCCTTCAGTTGACTCTGCTTTTGAGGAATGTGTTCCTGTGGGAAGCAACATCAACAAAAAGGAAAAAGGAAAAAGCATTGGCCAATAGAAGCAGAGGCAAGCTGTGCCAATCAAACGCCAATGGCGCAATGTGGCTTTGTTCTCAAAGCACTTGAACGGACCCTACTTGGGGGCCCTCTTCCATAACCGAAGTTATGGATAGATGGAATTTATTTCACCTAGCCATTAGAAGGCACATAAAATTCACACACACACACACACACACACACACACACACACACACACACACAAGCCACACAACTTAAGACACAGCGAAATAGAGTAAAAACAAACTGCAATTATGAAGTGTATCTACCTGATTTTAGTTACGCCAGAAAACTAAACAAAATAGGAAGATAATCCACAGTTCAGGCTGAGGAAGCCAGGCAGAGGGCGTTGGAGTTGGTTTGTTAATGCACTGGCATCCTAACCAACAGCTTGCTCAGGTGTTTCGGGCTGGGAAAATGCTCAAGTTGACCTCTCCTGTGTCTCTTTGCTCTGGAGCTACAGGCACAGGCATGGCTGGCTGACCTTTCTGCTGTGAAGAGGCGCAGTGGGACAGACACTGCCAAGCTGAGGGATACAGGCTGTGGGCTGTTGTGGCTTAGAGGCCTGCTGCTGGGAAACCACAGAAAGAGAGTTCTGGTCATATGTACAGAGGTCATAGGAGTGAGTTCCAGCAGGAAGATGGAAGGGGGTGTTATTAAACAGAAAAACAAAAACAAAAACAAGCAAACAAACAAAAAGCCTGAAAGCAAATTTTGATAATTTTAAAAATCCACTTGTACTGGCCTAACAAACTACCTTTGAGTAGGAGGTTTGCAGAGCATACACTTGTTTCTCAGTTCTGGAGGCTGGGGAATCTAAGGTCAGAGCACCAGCAGATTCCTTGTCTTGTCTATGAAGCATCCCTCTTGGAGTCTCCTTGGTAACTGTTCCTATTCATCTCCCATAGCCGCCCTCCCACCTCCACCCCGTCCCATACTATCATTGCCTCGGGGATCAAGACTTCAACACACAGATCTGAAGAGACATAAGCAATCTACTCATCGCACTAATGCTTTCAGATCAGATCAGACCACTGCTTGGATAATAGTTTTTAAAAAATGATTTATTTTATTATTTCTGTGTCTGTGTCTATGTGAATACATACAGACTCACACACATACATCATATGTGTGCAAGTGCCATTGGAGGCAAGAAGAGGGGGTCACAGATGCCCCAGATCTGGAGTTACAGGCCATTGGGAGCTGCTCAACATGGGTGCTGGGAACCGAACCCTGGTCTTCTGCACAAGCAGCAAGCACCTTTAACCACTAAACCATCTCTCCAGTCCCCAGATAGTATAGTATGTAAGAGTCTATTCATTTTTACATCATTATAACACTCACTTGGAGAACGATTCCCCGAGGTTCAGTCTTGCCTGTGCACAGGGACTGCAGAAGGAGGCGAGGACCTTTTGCTGGCCTGGTTTGTACCACTGGACTTGCGAGGGCCTTACATGTCTCCCAAAACTATTAAGTCAAAATCTCTGAGGGAAGATCTCAGGGATCTGGATATCTTTAAAGCTTGTAGGTATAGTAAGTTGGAAGACTATTAACCCGCAGTATGAGGGACCAAACTGCTAACTCACCCGTCACCTTTGATTTCTACCCAGGCACTGAAAAGCACATTGAATTTGGAACCGACACTTAGTTTAATATTCTGCTGCTTAGCCATATGCAGCTCCCTCTCCGGTGGCCCGTTCCTTCATTTGCAATATGGAAATCTTTCCCAGACATCAACATGACTAGACAAAGAATGCCTTTGCATAGTAAACTCCACGGAATAATAATGAAACTCTATTATTATTATCATTATTATTATTATTATTATTATTATTATTATTATTATCATCATCATCATCATCATCATCATCATCATCATCATCATCATTATCATCATCATCATGGTTATTGTTCGCCCTGTTACCAGATGTTTCCAACCGCAGCCACCACTACATAGTTTCCCTAAAGCCGTGCCTTTTCTCTCCTCTTCATATTATTGATTTTTACAGCTCCACTGCTGGACCTAGCATATAGTTTAAAATCCTGAATAAAACCAGCTCTTTTCTAATGGGGAACAGAAGGATCCAGAGGGTCCTAGAAACCTACAAGAAGAATGTTATGACGGGAGGATCTGGGCCCAGGGGTCCTGCTCAAACTATGGCACCAGCCAAGGACAATACGTACAGTAAATGTCGAACCCCTATCCAGATCTAGCCAATGGACAGGACATTCTCCACAGCTGAGTGGAGAGTGGGGACTGACTTTCACATGAACTCTGGTGTCACATATTTGACCATGTCCCCTGAATGGGGAGACCTGGTGGCACTCAGAGGAAGGATAGCAGGCTACCAAGAAGAGATTTGATGCCCTATGATCATATACAGGGAAAGGAGGTCCCCCACAGTCACAGACATAGGGGAGGGGAGTAGGGGGAAAGCGGGAGGGAGGGAGGAATGGGAGGATACAAGGGATAGGATAAGAATTGAGATGTAATATGAATAAATTACTTTTTTAAAAACCAACTCTTTTAATTACCAAGACCCAGTTGAGGGGAGGGGAGAGGTAGAATTAGAATGAGGAAGATGTGGAAAAGTCAACAGTTCTCAGCAAACATGGGCCCAGGCACCCTTCTTCCACTAGGGGAGCCTCAGGCGACCAAGACACAGCCCAGAGGCTCCACTAAAAGCCATTGTAGAGGTGGGTGGGGGTGGCTGGTAGAGCCATAATCACACAGACCCTTGGAGGAATAATGGCACGATATGAAATGTGTAGACATCGGTACATAGACCCTACACTTAAAAAGTAACCCTGACCGTAAACCTAAGCAGAAGCAGGGGTATTTGGTAAGAGGAAGTGCACTCTCAAAAAAGGGAAAGGAGAAATAGGAGATCAGTACGTATGTATTATAGGCATGTATGGGGAAAAATTTCATAATGAAGCTCATTATTTTATACACAAATGTGTTAAATTTAAAAAAAATGTCTAGAAGTGAAGATGTTGGGCTGTGAGGCCAAAAAAAGAAAAAAAATACGGTAAGTATATAGCACTTGTACTAATAGAATTCAATGTAAACTAAAAGGCTAAGAGAACATATAATTTTTAATGTACAAAGATATTTTCTGGTAGATAATTTTGTTGGTGGAAACATTTTTTATTTAAAAAGATTTAGTTTTATTTATGTATATGTGTGTGTGGTGTGTGTGTGTGTGTGTGTGTGTGCGGGCTTGTCTGTGTGGGTACCATATGTGTGCAGATTTCCTCAGAGGCCAGAGAAATCACTGGATACCTTTGCATGGAGTTACAGACAGTTGTTAAGTGCTCTTGGTGGGTGCTGGGAACTTAACCCAGGTCTCCTGAAAGAACTGCAAGTGCTCTGAACTGCTGAGCCACTTCTCCAGCCTCACTTTAAAAAGTATTTTTAGACATTTTTGTGTATACATGATCTCACGACATTTAACATTTTTATTTTAGGGTAGTTTTGTGCTTACAGAAAAGCTGTGCAGACAGGACATGGGGCTCTGCTTCCTCACCTAGTTTCTTGGTTCTATCCTTTCACATTTCCACTTTGTGGCTGCACTTGTGCTAACCGCACTCCAGCCACCATGCGGTTTCTCCCTTAATGCTGTGTTTCAGGCTGTATTTCAGTCGCTCAGCCTGCATTTGTTCATCTTGTTTCCTGTAGTCCCCTCTGGGCTTGGGTGGTCTTTAGATTTTCCTTGTAAGTGATGACCTTGACAATTTCGAGGTGTACCAAACAGATATTTGGACGAAAGTCCCTTGGCTGCACTGGTCTGATGTTTTCCCATGCGTAGGCTGGATAACAAGCTCTAGAAATACAGAGATCAAGCCTTCGTATTCTCACCTCACCTGAGGGGCTCCTGTGACCGTGGCTTTTTTTTTTTTTTCTATTGCTGTTGGCTGGATCATCTTGCCTGAGGGTAGTTGCCAAATTTCTTTGCTATAAAGTGATTTTTAAAAAAAATTCCTTTTCTATGCTGTACTCTTTGGAAGCAGGCAGCAAGCACAGCTCACCATACTCAAGGTGGCAGTGGTGTGGGGTTGAGGCCACTCCTGCAAGGGTGCTATCTATGTAGATTATTTGCACTTGTTAGTTAAGGAAGACTTGTCTATTATCCCATGTGCCTATATCGTTATCTTTATAAGCGCCGTCTTACCTCCGGGTTGTATATTAACCCCAATAGCTGACGTTTTGTTCTTCACAGTGTCTTCATGAGAAACAGCAGCTCATTATATGCAAGGCATTGTCCTGAACTGTGTGTGTGTGTGTGTGTGTGTGTGTGTGTGTGTGTGTGTGTAGTAATTTCTTTCATCTCTACTACCACCCTATGGGGCAATCACAGATAAGGAAACTATGACATTGAAGTCTCCTTTTGTTCTATCTTTACATATAGTCACCAGAGACCTTCTAAGATCATTCAGATAAATGTAAGTTCTTGAGTCCAAAAAAGTCTCCACAGTGAGTGAGTTTTCATATGTATCTTTGTCACCTAGTCTAAGACTCCAAATAATGTTTGTCGAAACACTGAATGAATGCAGCCAGATCAGGCCTTTCTATTCACTAGGAATTCCAGCTTCTCCGTTTGCATGCTACATAAACACTTGAAACTCGCGACATTCAGATCACAGCTCTTTCATGCCAACCTCAGAGGTGATCTAAAGTCTCTGAAGTTAAGTTTCCTTGAATTTAGCTCTTTCTAGCTGTGATACCTTGGACAGAGGACCTAATATGCCCTTGCCTTTTCAGTTTGTGAGGTGATTTGAAAGGTATGGCCCCCTATAGTCTCATGTGTTTGAATGCTTAGCCCATAGGGAGTGGCACTATTAGTGGGTTATGGCCTTGTTGGAGGAAGTGTGTCACTGGGCTTTGAGGTCTCCTATGCTCAAGCCACACCCAGTGTGGCACACAGTCCCCTTCTGCTGGCTGTGGATCAAGATGTAGAGCTCTCAGCTCCTCCAGCACCATGTCTGCCTGCATGCTTCCATGCTTCCTGCCATGATGGTAAAGTGGACTAAATTTATGAAACTGTAATCCAGCCCCAATTAAATGTTTTCCTTTATAAAAGTTGCCTTGGGCTGGGTGGTGGTGGTGCACGCCTTTAATCCCAGCATGTGGGAGGCAGAGGCAGGTGGAGCTTTGTGAATTCAAGGTCAGCCTGGTCTACAGACCGAGCAAGTTCCAGGACAGCTAGGACTACACAGAAAAACCCTGTCTCAAACAAACAAACAAACAAAACACAAAACAAAACAAAAAAAAAAAAATGAAAAAGAAAAAGAGTTGCTTTGGCTATGATGTCTCTTCACAGCAATGAAACACTGACCGAGACAGTTTTTATTTAGAAATTTGGGAGGTTGCAAGTAATATACATAACTAAAATGGTTTCAAACACTGAAACTTTGGTCATCTGAGTCAAGGGTGGCCAGCCTGATTTAAGAATCTATCATGGACTCTGTGCTCATGAGCACCCCTCCCTTCCTTCCTCGCGCTCATGGCTAATTTCCTCTACACGAGGGCTTCACACAGGTTCTTCCTTTATGGAGGAAAGATGGCAGCCAGAGTATCAGCCTGACATCATATCCTCTCAAGAACTCCAGAAGAGAGAGAAGCAGTTTTCTTTCTTTCTATTCTTTTCTTTCCCACTTGGTCTGGACTTAGCACATGGCCATTAGAGGTGGGTTCAAGTGCATGTAACTGTATATAAGAAGCATGGGAGAAGGGTGTTAATTTACAGAACCAGGAAAAGAAGAGGAATGGCCACATGGCCTTCAGTATTCACGTTCATGTTCCCCTCCATGATGGTTTCCTTCCCTCCCGCCTAGCTGCCCTTCAGCTGCCCCCAGCACATTGTTGCTGGGGAGAAGTTTCTAAAATCTAGCCTCTTTATCATAAAACATGAGCTTGCTTGAGAAATGATCAACTCTTGTTCATGGTTAAGTCCTAAATTCCTGCCCTGTATCTAATGCAAAGTTGGGAAATCTGTGGAAAGAATGACATCATCTGTGCCAGGACACATGTGATGAGTCATACTCCAAATGGTGAGACGAGCCTGGAAGAAGCAGACGCCGAATCGATCAAGCAGGTTTAGGATTGGGGCTGCATCATAAAAGGAAGGGATGCTCATAGACAGTCCCCAGGACCCCGGGTGAACCAGGAGGATGCTCGGGAGGGTCAGTCTGGCAGTCAGCAAGAAAAGGAAAGGTGGTTCCCAGAGCCAAGCACACAGGAGAACCTGAGCATTGCTCACATAGTAGCAGAGGAAGAGATCTCTGGGTAAGTTAACAAGCTGACAAGCTCTCATCCTCCACAGGACCCTTGCCCACGCTGGCCTCTGGGAGTCTCGATGCAAGTTACTAATGGGCCTCTTTTGGGTTCCAGCTCTGATGTCGCTGCCTCCCCAGGGGACTGTCTTTGGCCTTGCTAATTAGAGCAGCGTGGCTCTTTACTACCCAGTTACAGCTTTTGCATAGGGGCGTCTCTGTCTAGAGTTTCTCTGTTTTCTTATTTCTTTTTTTTTTTTCTTCTTCTCTCTCTCTCTCTCTTCTTTCATAGTAATGTCCTGGCTACTCACTCTCAAGCTACATCTTACCCTAGGGGCTGGCAACATAGTCCAGTCGAGGACTGCTTGCCTAGCATGTGCAAGGGCCTGGCTCTTATCCCCAATGCTATGCCAACAAAAGTAATTATTAGTTTAGTTATAAGTTATGGCGACAAGGTCCATTTCCGTGTGACTTGAAATTTTTGGAGAATACTTCTTGACCTTTTACTGTGTTTGAAGCGCTCCCTGGTCTCAGCTGAGTAGAGTCAAAAGGTAGAGTTTGGGCCCCTGAGGAAACACAGCTCCTTGTAGGATGCAGGAGACAGGTCATGGCTGAATCGACCTGGGCTGGGCAACATGCCAGGGGAAAGAAAGTGAGCTCGAGGAAGGCAAGGGAGCCTTGGGTTGGCCAAAGGATGAAAGAGAAATGAAGCCGTACTGGTGAGTGAGACACAGAACTCATATGAAATGCATGTCACATGCCTTTGCTTTGTCTTGCTTTGTTAGAGTTTTGTTCCACTGAAATTATGATGAGTTCTCTGTTACATTTATCTGGCAATCAAATGACTGGGAAAAGATCAGTTCACTGAGATATACTGCACATCTGAGCCGAGTGTAGCTATCAATAGTTGGTTTTTGTCTTCTCAGGAACAAAATATGTTGAAATTCAAGAGCTGAGCATGAATAGCTGTCTGTGTGGCTCTTAGCTGACCTCCACACAGTAACAAGCCGCTGGTGCACGTGATGCCCTGGCCCACTGTCTCCCCAATTGGGAGAAACACAAGGACGTGTCATCTCTCAACTTCTTTGGCTTCTTTGGCTGCTCCCTGAGTTTTTTTTTATTCTATAAAAACAAAATAGAAAATATAAATGCTATCTTCCTACAATGGGAAAATACTCTCCATTTGGAGTTTCTCTAGGACCCTAAACTGATGACTGGTTTTGTTTTTTTGTTTGTTTGTTTGGTATTTGTTTCTTGCTTTTTTTTTTTTTTTTAAATCCTGCCAACCTGTTTTACCAGCATTTCTGAAATGAAGAGTTTACCATTCAGGTAAATCTTCACAATATTGTATTAGTGGCAAAAAGTTATGACTTCAGTCAGTTCTCAAGGAAAAACAAGCAGCAGGCTGGAGGACTAGCTCAGTCGGTAAAGTGCTTTCTAGGATGACATGATGACCTGAACCTGGAACTCAGCAGCCACACAAAAGCCACGCACAGAGGGACACACCTGCATCCCGCACCGGAGCGGCAGAATGAGGGGAGTGGAGGGCGAAGGCTGCTTAGCCTGGCAGCCTAGCTGGAACGACAAGCTCAGTGGGAGATTTCGTCTCAAAAATAAGGTGGAGAGCAAGAGAGGAAGGTAGCTGAAGTTGACCTCTGACCTCTATGCATGCATGCATATGTATCACCCACACGCAGAGATAGAAAGACCGGAGGACTGGAAGAAAGAAAGACATGTTGCCTGGTAAATTAGATTAGATTTTTAAAATAAAACAAACAAACAAAAAATGTCATGGTGGCAAGTGCCTGTAATCCTAACCGATAGACTCAGAAGAATCAGAAGTTCAAGGTTACCCTTGGACACATAGCAAATTAAAACATAGTCTTAAGACTGTGTTTCAAAATTAAAAATAAACGGTATGAGTTATAAAGGATGATATGCATACATAGATACACATGATCCATATATCTCCCTGCAAAGATGGCAGATAGCTGATAGACAAATACTGGAGAAATATATTCCAAAGAAAGGAACCCTTGAGACCATGGCATATGGGCTATGTGCCTTTAAAGATGTCTGCTGTTAGATGTCTGAGCATCACATGCTGAAGTTAATTGAAGATGTTATGAAAAAAAAAATACAAGAACAAGAGGACACTTTTATGGAATAGCTAATCAGGGATCAGGTGGCCACCAAGCACTTACCATATGCTCAAACCCATGCAGAGTTTGCCCAAGTCCAGGACAGTCTGTCTCCAGCTGTACATGGGTGTGTGCCCAAGTTCATTTGCACAAGTTTTTTTTTTTTTTTTCCCCTTAAACTCAGAACAAATTTCTTGTAGGAGTAAGTCTTGACATACTATATTATGTGCTGGATAGACTTTTGTGGGCTAGCTCAGGGCGTGGCCAGCATTTATTGTCCCTATATTGTGCTCCGTCACCCAGATCCCTCACCTGCTCCATTCTTCTACCCTGGAGAGAATGGAAGGACCGGGGTGAGAGGGGCGGGGTTCCCACCATGCACCCCTGGTTCTTTGGTAGCCTCAGAAGTCAGTATCCCCATGTTCAGCCACATAGTCAGTTTTTAAGGGGAAAACTGGTCCTCTTTGAGTTGGGACCCTCATGAGATTGTTGGTTCGAGACTCTCCCTGTCTTGATTACGCTTGCCTTGTGGATGCTCTGAACTCCTCTCTTGGCTCCATCTCCTTTCCAAAATCTCTTAGTGGAGCAAGAGCTCCACAGGCTGGTTGTGTTCAGAACAGGAGGTGATCCCAGGCTGCTAGGAGAAAAGAAAATCTTGGCTGGATCAGTGCTCCACACCTCCTCCGCACCTCCACACCTCCCCACCTCCGCACCTCCGCACCTCCACACCTACCCACCTCCGCACCCTCCGCACCTCCGCACCTGAATCTCCACACCTCCGCACCTCCACACCCCGCACCTGAATCTCCACACCTCCGCACCTCTGCACCTCCACGTCTCCATGCCTCTAGTCTCTACATCTCTGCGTTTCTGCAGGTGACACGGAGCGTGAGTGTGAGAGGGATGTCGCATCCAAGGCTTCGTATGTCCAGTTTCACCACTAATGCTCACAGTCCTTACGGTCAGCCTCCAACATCCTCCTTCATGGTAACTTCAGAGGCAGTTCCAGTGATGGAGGCTTCTTTGGGCACCCTCCTCTCCCTCACTCCTATTTCCAAAGAGCTAGGGTGAGAACGTGCTGAGGAACTGACTGGACAGGACCAGATTTATTGAAATCACATGATCTTCCCGTGCTTGGCCATACGTGGCACTGGTTTGACCCATTGGAGGGGTTGCTTTTGGTTGGCAGCGTTGCGTTGCCCAGAGAACTCGGAAATGCACTCTGACTTTAGGGCATCTGGCTTGCAGCAGGCTGAGGGCCGTATGGACTCTCTAAGGCTCTGACACAGATGCAGGACACCTGTATCTAGCAAGGCCGGCCTGCTGTGCTCTGCCTGTGTCGTGAGTGGCCTCCTGTGTTGTAACTTCGGACCCTGGGCAGGGGTGAAGTTTTGGAACTGGGGCTTAGTCATGGGAGACCTTTCTCATGGAAGAGATTGACGTAGGACCCTAGTCAGTCCCTTTGGGTGTGGGTTGTTGGGACAGATCAAGACTGGCCCCCTCTGTCACTGACTTCCTATATCACTGTGGGATCTCTTCTTAGACACACTGCTGTGGTGATACAACCTGACATGTGAGAGAGCCAAGGGGGCCCATAATGGAGGCCGAACTGGGAGGTGTGCTTCCAGGTTCGTAACCAAGCTTATTAAAGTGTGTTCCTTTGTAAGTTGCCTGGCACCACTGATTTCATTAAAGAAATGGGAAAACACTAACGCAGGCCTTAGAGATGTAATTTCTCTCATCATTTCCAAAGAATGGTTCTGAGCTAAGCAAGGACTTTGCAAGTAGGAGCTGGGTAAAATTACCTGAGACAGGAAGCTCCTATTCAGGGTGGAAGGCAGTTCTCAGGAATTCAAATGCAGGGTTAGTTGGGAGTGTAGGGCGAGCTCAAATTCAGTCCAAGCAGGATGAAGGTCCCAAGCAGACAAGTCAAGTGGCCATAGAGGGTATCGAGGTTGCATTTAAGGAGTCTGCAGACCAGAAGACGTGTATGGGAGGCTGGAGAGAGGGCTCAGCATTTATTTTTTTATCTTTTATTTTTTGGTTTTTTGAGACAAGGTTTCTCTGTGTAGCCTTGGCTGTCCTGGACTAACTTTGTAGACCAGGCTGGCCTTGAACTCACAGTGATCCGCCTGCCTCTGTCTCCCGAGTGCTGGGATTAAAGGCGTGCGCCACCACACCCAGCTGTGCTCAACATTTAAAGAGAATATATTTCTCTTGCAGAATGAGAGTTTTGCTCCTGGCACTTACATCAGGCAGCTAGCTCACTGGCATCTGTAACTCCAGTTCTGAGGAGCCCTTCTGCCTTCCACAGGCAGCAGGCATGCACACAGCGAGCACACATACACACAGGCAAAACACTCATCCATGTCAGAATAAAATAAACATTTTCCCAAAAAAGTATTCAAAGAAATCATGAATGAGAAGGTGAGACATGATAGAAGATTTGATAAGGATCTATCTGTTCCCAGTGACAGAGCTGGGGGACACGAGCATCAGTTGGCGAGAAGGCACACTCAGCTGTTGGCTAGGCTTTACATTAGCCACAGCTCTGATGGGCTCTGTGCTCTGGAGGTCCAGGACCAGTCCCTCAGGCTGAGCAGCTGCATGCAAGAGATGAGGGAAAGGCTGGCACAGCATTGCTGATGGAGTGTTTCCATCGTATGTGAGTCTTGGCTCCTCCTTCATATGAGGAAGGGTGTCCATCTAGGCTAGTTCCACTGCAGGGGCAGAAACACAACTCGGAGGTCTAAGGTGATAAAGAATGTTCATCCCAGTAAAGGGCGGGAGGCAAACTTTAGGAAGGAAGGAGGGACCCAGGAGCTCATGATGCAGTTCAGGCTTCATCCGTTCTCATTTTCTCTTTCCTCTATGTTAGTTTGCCATCCATGACAGCCGCTCAACTCATACAGTAATAAGAAAGCTGCCAGTATCTCAGGCTTTACCCCCACAGCCCTTCACTTCCTCTGCTAATGAAGAGTCCGTTCCTACAATTCCTAAAGTCAAGGATTTTTTATTTGATTTTCTCTCAAAACCTTCCCTTGTACCTGGGGGGGGGGGGGTGGAGTGTCCTGATTGGCCACACTCACATCATATATAACAACTCCTGGCCATTAATATGGTTTAATGAGTGGTCCTCTATGGAAAATAGTTGCACTATTACAGTTATTATAAGGCAAATAGTTGAGCTATTACAAGTACATAAAGGAAACATGGATGGTGGGCAGGAGGAAACAAAAAGCGATTACTTAATATTCTGCTGACTTGGTTTGGGGCAGGAACAAGCTTGTAGTGGGCCAATGGCTGTTAATGCTTGGTCCTGGCTGCACCAGACAAGGACTCATAAAGCCATAGTGTGATGAATGCAAGAGAAAACCTTATGAGGTGTTTTGGTTTTATTTCTGATTATGTGTGTGTATGGGGGCAGATGCACATGAGAACAGATGCTTGCCGAGGTCAAACTAGGGCCTTATCCACTAGACCTGGAGTTACAGGCATTAGCGAGGCACCTGAAGTGGGGGCTGGGACAGAACTTGATGCCCTTAGCTGCTGAGCCATTTCTCCACTCCACTCTTATAAGAGCACAGAGTTCTTTACTGCTGGAGTCTCACTAAGTGCTTTTCTTAAAGGTTATGTTATTGGGTATTACTTAGTAAATTAGGCTGTTTAATTAGGGGAAAATATCATCATCTCCTTTGCAGGTGTGGAAACACACGATACGTAAGCAACTCTCTCTGTTAATAAAAACCAATCCGGGGCCTGGAGCGATGGCCCAATTAGGAACATTGGCTGCTCCTCCAAAGGACCTGGGTTCGAGTCTCGGCATCCACATGGCCACTCGCATCAGTCTATAACTCTAGGTCCAGGGCATCTGATCCCCTTTTCTAACTTCCTCAGGCACCAAGCACACACAAACACGGTGCGGAAACAAACATGCAGGCAAAGCACCCTCACATTGAAAACGAATTTTTAAAAAGTAATTGATTTTGTTGCTAGGTTGAGTGTGGCCCTCTCCAAGCCCATTATGTATTTGATTACCACATAATTAACTTGGCAAATATTCTGGGATGTTGCAGAAAGTATAGATCAGGTCTTAAAGAGTAGACAGGATCATCCAATGGGATAGACAACTTCTTTGAAGGAACCGTTCAAGGATAACATTGCTGATCACAGCAGCCACATGGATGTGTTTTAGTGGCCTTAAACCTATATTTAAAATCTGATAGCAATAACAGGGTATTTTTGTGAGCTTCTGTTACTATTTATTTTATATCTATGTTACATAGATATGTAATTACATAGTTAAGTTATATAGATTACTTGTGTTATCCTATTCCAAGATTATTAACAAGAGGGGCTGAAGAGATGGCTCAGAGGTTAAGAGCACCGACTGCTCTTCCAAAGGTCATGAGTTCAATTCCCAGAAACCACATGGTGGCCCACAATTATCTATAATGAGATCTGGTGTCCTCCTCTGGTGTGCAGGCAAGATATTGTATACATAATAAATAACGAAATCTAAAAAAAAAAAAAAGATTATTATTAACAAGAAAAACAATTATCAAAATGCAGCCTTGAAGGAGTATTTGGGGCCTGCCTTGGCCTCCTGAGTGCAGGGATTGAAGACGTGCAGCACCGCCACCCTGCTTCCAATAATGTAAAGGCACTTAGTGGGACTCTAACAGTGAGCGAGTATAAGATCTTATAAGAATACGGTGGAGAACTGATTCAACAGCTAAGAGTATCAAGTTCTGTTTCCAGCGGCCAGTAGCTCAGTAATGCCTGTAGCCCCAGCTGTAGAGGAACTAATTGACTGGTAACCGATTAAGACTAGCAACCAACACAGTCAATGGGTGGTCTTCTCTATTGGCGATGGGATGTCAGGACCAACTGCAGCTCTGCACATGTGAGGCACACTGTTCCTGTGGATTGTTGCGACACCTCTACCCTCATCTTCACACACCTGCCCGCAGGTGGTGGAAATATCTCTTACAGCTAGGACAGAGTTTTAGAGACTCACAGATCATCGACAGAGATGAGAGCTTCTTAAGGGAGCCCAGACTGTGGCCAGTTCGTACCTTTACAAAGGACAGAGATCATATCACAGGTGTCTCCCTCTGCCGACACCTCCCAGTTCCCTTCCAGGAAGAAGCAGTGGGCACACCTATGGCAGGGGTGGTCACGCCTCTACCATTCTCATCATAGTTATGATCACAATGGCGCACTGAAAATTCTGCAGCTATATTGAGGTTTTGGCAAGCAGGTGACAAGCTTTATGAATACTTTCCTATTTGAGTAACCTTAAAGATAAGAATGTTGTTTGAATTATAAAGTGAGTCATTGGAAGCGTGACGTCCTCGCTTGCTTTCTGTTGTGGTGATAAACAGCACGGCCAGAAAGCAACCTGGGGAGGAGAGGGTTTATTGTACATTACAGCGTATAGTTCACCATCCAGGGAGATCAAAGCAAGGACCAAAGGAGAGAGTATGGAGGGACACTGCTTACTGTTTTGCTTTCCTGGCTCGCTCAGCCTGCTTTCTGATACAACCCAGGACCACCTGCCCAAAGGTAGCATTGACCATAGTGGGCTCGGCCCTCCCACCTTGATGATTAATCAAGAAAAATGAATGCCCTACAAGTGTGCCCACAGGGCAATCTGATGGATGCAGTCCCTCAGCTGGGGTTCTCTCTCCCAAGTGACTCTAGTTTGTCTCCAGGTGACAACAACCAACCAATACATATAATAACCTTTTAAAATGAATGTGTTCATTTTTCTTCTTTGAACTTCTACCAAACAAGAGGCGTCAGGTGGTAGAACTTTCTAGAATAGAGTTTCCTATAATATAATTTCCTATAATTTTTTGTTTGTTTTTTTTTTGTTTTGTGTTTTCAAGACAGGATTTCTCTGTGTGTAGCTGTCCGAACTCGCTTTGTAGACCTGCCTGCCTCTGCCTCCCCAGTGCTGGGATTAAAAGCATGTGCCACCACTGCCTGGCATAATTTCCCATAATTCTACAACATTATAATTCAGTTCTTTTTAAGGCAAAACAGGCCACTCTGAAAACTCACACATTATTCTCTGTATGCAGATGTGAGGAGTTGCCAATTGGCCGTTTCAAGGGGCAGGACCTTTAATGACACAACTGCCACCCTGCTCACTCCTACAGGGCTCTCAGCTTAGCAAAGCCATCTCTGGTTTCTTCTCTAGGAGAGAACATCTGTACATACCTTGTGCTAGGTTCTTGCTTTGTCGAGACCTTATGAGTAACAGGCATAGACTCTCACCTATGTCATCTAAACTTTCCTGACTCTGGGAGGAAAATACTTTTAAAAAATGTTAATTTCCTGACTTCTAAAATTCCAACCTTGGCTTAAGCCATGATAAGTAGCTTTAAGCACAATGGCTGACCTTGGTTTCTAAGGCTAGATGAGTTTCCTAAGATCAAATCCAGGCTTAGCTAGAGAGGTGCTATTGGGAGGAATTAAACTCAACTGCAGTGCAAGCAGGGCCCTGGAAGAAAAGTCCTCAGAACTGTGACAGCCGGTTGTACCTTCCTAGGACTCAAAAATGAATGAAAACTGGAAAAAGAGAGAAGAGGGAAGTGATAGAAGGTGCAGACTGTGGGGGGAGGGGCTGTGCAACCAGGAGAAGGAGCCGAAGACCTTCGCGACCGCCAGCCCTACCTGTGCTGAAATGGAGCAAGCAATCTGCCGTCAGGATGGAATTCGTAAAGTCAAATGGGCCTGAGGTCACTACAGGGCAATGACTGTCCTTTCTTGCTGGCCCCAAGACTTAGTTACGGTGCTTAAAGTACTGTGCCAGCAGCTAATGTTGGCATTTTTAATAAACGAATATTTTTGCGTTTTAGTCAATCAAGAAGAACCATGTTTTACGGGTAATACACAATTCCACTGGCCAATTTGGGAACCAGGTGTGTTGGAATCACAGGTGTTGAGATGTGAGCACAGCTGTTCTCTGATTGGCTAAGACAAAGACCTGGGTTTTAGGGCTGCAGCTCTCTTCCAAAGCAGCTGAACAACAGTACTGACCTGAGCCAGAGGACCCAGCCCCATGTTCAGTGCCCAGCACCTACACTGGGTGGTCTCAGTGTAAATCCAGGGCATCTGACATCTCTCCTCACCTTCAAGGGTACATGTGTGGGTGCTTGCACGTGTGCATATGTGTACACACACACAAATACAAATGACAAAAAGGAGCCTATAAAATTTGCAAATGGCCTATCCAGATGACCCCGTGGGTAATGGGTAAAAACAGTAACAACTGGAGCCTGTTTTAGACTATTTCCTCATGACCTGTAACATTCAAAAGAGCCATAAGCTCATAACTACTTCCCTTACAGAACGGTCATCTACACGTTGTGGTGGTTAATCCTCCGTTGTCAACTTGGTTGAGTTTATAATCACCTAGGTGAAGGTCAGGCACACCTCTGAGCATGCCTGTGAGGATGCATCTAGGAAGGATTAGCTGGGGGGGGGGGGGGGGAAGCCTACCCTGAATGTGGATGCCATCATCCCTGGGGCCTGGATGGAATAAAAGGCGGGGGGGGGGCGGGGGAGGAGTGGAGTCACAGCTTTACCCTTGCTCCACTTTCTGCCTGCCATGGAAGGTGTAATCAGCCACCTCCTATTCCCTCTTCCACATGCTTCCACTACAATGGACTGCGTTTCCTTAATACATGAGACAGAATAAACCTCTCCTTCCTAAAGTTGTTTTAGCCAGGTATTTCATCATAGCACTGAGAAAAGAGCTAGCACATATATATGGACACTGGTTATACTGTTGTTGTTGTTGTTATTATTATTATTATTATTATTATTATTATTATTATTATTATCATTATTATTAAAATATTATACTATTTTCCAGTTAAACAGGATCAGAGATAATGGGTCAACACACCTCTATAGTTCCATCTAATCATTACAGTATTTTCTGAATGAAGCTTCAGTGTTATTCCTAACACACAACAAAAAATTCCAGAAATAATATCCAAGCCCAAGGTCCCAGTTCTTATTGCCTATAAAAGCATTAGTGCTTGAGGCTTTAAAAGAAAGACACTCGCAGGGGTGGGGCGGGGGAGTGGGGGACTAAGCAGATGCTAGCAGGCGTCTGGTCTAAGGGGAACGCTAGACACTCTGTGGTTTGCCTCCTCGTCCTGAGACTATTTCCTTCTGCCCAGGACACTTCACAGAAGCCCCACCATCTAGTAACATGTTAACCCGCTCTTGCCTTAGAAGTCTGGAGCAGTTTCCACTTGAGACTATGGCACAGTCATCATCGGAGCCACAGTTTCATCTTCCTCCCTCACATTCGCTGTGCAGCTCTATCGATGGACACCTGACTGGAGGAGTAAATAAACGGATTCCAGAGCACACACACTTAGTTACCGAGTTGCAGGCGGACGTATGAGGACTTCTCCAGCTCTGAAGGGCATGGATACCGCAAGTTCCCAGGAGCAGGTGAGTCCTGCAGAAATGCCCTCTGCCTATGGCAGGCAGCAGGATGGACATCTGACGCTACCCGCCACTAGGGCAGCATGTAGGACTTTTGACATTCTTAACCTTATATGCTGTGCTTTTCTGACATATTCTCTCTCTCTCTCTCTTTCTTTCTTTGCAATAAACATAAATTCTTGTGTACAGGAAAAAAAAATTATTTGCGGAGAACCAACAAAAAGGAGATGAAGTCACTGGGAAGAGCGCCAGGGATAGAATCAGTTGACTGTGAGTGTAACACAAGGAGGTTTTTCTGTGTCTTCAAATCCAAGATCAGCAAGCTTCTTTCTGTAAAAAGACAGAGCCTAAGTGTTTAAGCTTTGCAAGTCATATAGCCTGGGTCACAAATCCCCGGCCCCAACGTGTCAGAAGAAAGCAGCTTAGAAACCACCCAAGTGAATGAACACGTCTTATATTTGCCATATAAGGCATATAGCCTGGTAACTCCTACTCTACATGGAAGTCACAGGTAACACTTCAAGCGCTGCATGACAGGGGCATTATTTTCTCCTATCTCCCCAGCATCCTATGAAGTGGGTACTGTTGTTTTCGTTCCCCCTTTGTCTTCTTGTGTTTTCCTATGGTTTGTGCTGCTGTAACGCAGTACTAGAGGCCGGATGCCTTCTTTAAAAGGGAAGAGGGCACCAGAGTCAAGACGATGGCTCAGTCAGTAAAATACCCACTGTATAATTCAGATCCCCGGAACCCACATTTAAAAGTCTGGTGTGGATGCTTGCCTGTAATCTCAGCACCAGGAGGAGAGAGACGGGAGGATTCCCGTGGCTTGTGAACCAGCTAGTCTAACCAAACTGGTGAGCTTCCGGTTCAGAGAGAGACTCTTGTCTGAAGAAAATAAGATGGAGAAGCAATCAAGGAAGACATCGTGATCCTCCGGCCTCTACACAAACACAAACACCTACATGCATGTGTGCACACACATACACAACACACACGGAAAGACAGAACTCTGGTATCCTGAAATCTCATGCAGCATTGGTGTCCGGTGAGGGAGGGCCCTCCGTGGCTGCATCATGACATGGTAGACAATCAGAAAGGGAGACGATGAGGAGGAGCAGAAAGGGCACAGGACAAGCAAAAAAGTGGGCAAAGGCCCAGCCCACTCTTATCACAACCACCCTCAAGGGAACTGGATTAATCCCATCACCAGAACTGTGTTCATGTGACCGAATTTCACTCCTCTGATCTCATCTCTGAAAGAGGTCTCTCTAAGTCGCCACACCAGCAACTGAGCTCATGGATCTCTGAAACTTAAGGAACATCTGCATTTATGTGATATGTCAAGTGTCGTCCTTATGTTGGTCAAAGAAAAGACACTTCCTATAACCCATGTGGAAATGAGTGTAGCCAGGACTTGACCCTGTGTTGGCTGTTGGGAAGGGGGCTGTCGGGGGGGGGGGGGGGAGATGATGCAGCAACAGACAGGCATAAGCTGAGGGGGCTGAGGAAGATGCTGGGAGATGGAATAAGAATTGCCAATGTCGCAGGAGACAACTTCCTGAACAGAACACCAACAGCCCAGGTCTTAAGGTCAACAATTAAATGGGACCTCGTGAGGCTGAGAAGTTTCTGTAAGGCAGGAGACACTGTCAACAGAACAAAGCGACAGCCTACAGCCTGGGAAAAGATCTTCACCAACCCTACATCTGACAAAGGTCTAATAGCCAAACTATATAAAGAACTCAAGAAACTAAACACCACCAAACCAAATAACCCAATTGAGAAATGGAGCTCAGAACTAAAGAGAGAATTCTCAACAGAGGAGTATCAAATGGTGGAGAAACACTTAAAGAAATGCTCAACCTCCTTAGTCATCAGAGAATCAAAACAACTCTGAGATTCCATCTCACACCCATCAGAATGGCTAAGATCAAAAATTCAAGTGACACCACATGTTGGCGAGGATGTGGGGAGAGAGGAACACTCCTTCATAGCTGGTGGGAATGCAAACTAGTACAACCACTTTGGAAACCTATTTGGTGCTATCTCAGAAAACTGGGAATAAGGCTTCCTCAAGATCCAGCTATTCCACTCCTTGGAATATTCCCAGAAGAAGCTCCAGCACATAACAGGAACATATGCTCAACCATGTTCATAGCAGCCTTATTCATAATAGCCAGAACATGGAAACAGCCTAAGTGTCCCTCAGTAGAAGAATGGCTAAAGAAACTGTGGGTACATTTACACTATGGAATACTACTCAGCTATTAAAAAAAAGGAATTTCCAAAATTTGTGGACAAATGGATTGAACTAGGAATGATCATAATGAGTGAGTTAACCCAGAAGCAGAAAAACTCAAATGGTATATACTCACTTATATCTGGACACTAGCCCAAGGGTCATGTCTCATGAGAGTCTTCACTTATGAGGAAAGTGGGACAGAGGGGAGGACATCCTATTGGGACTTTAGGTGAGAGAAGGATCCAGAGGGTCCTAGAAATCTACAAGAAGAACATTATGACGGGCAGATCTGGACCCAGGGGTCCTGCTCAAACTATGGACCAGCCAAGGACTATACATGCAGTAAGCATCGAACCCTGACCCAGATCTAGCCAATGGACAGGACATTCTCCACAGTTGAGTGGAGAGTGGGAACTGACTTTCACACAGACTCTGGTGCCCCATATTTGACCACGTCCCCTGATGGGGACACCTGGTGGCACTCAGAGGAGGGATAGCAGGCTACCAAGAAGAGACTTGAAACCCTATGAGTATATACAGGGGGAGGAGGTCCCCTCTGTCACAGTCATAGGGGAGGGGAGTAGAGGGAAAGCAGAAGGGAGGGAAGAATGGGAGGATACAAGGGATGGGATAACAATTAAGATGTAATATGAATGAATTAATAAAAAGGGAAAAATATGCCAATGTTTGGCTGGTGCTTGCTCACCTGAGCTGAGCCTGAGATGTACCTTTGGAACTGGGGTGTGGCATAAAGTCAGTTGTACATACCCCCAGTACTATAAGCAGGCAAGCTGGCCATATCTCTGACTTGTCTTACCGCAGGCTGTGGCTGCTGGGACAACTGAGGAGCATAGGGGTAATAGTAAGCAGTATAGGATAGAGAAATGCTTGAAGGTTTATAGCATTTCTTTTAATTCTTGTTTATTTCTGTGCTTCGTCCACCTACTCTGGAGCACTTTTCCCAAATCATCTTTCAAGGTCTCTTTCAAATACTTCCATTTCTGCTCTGATCTGGATGAGCCTTGCTCACATCCATGTTAAAATCACTGTCCCCAGCTCAGCGTTATTGGGAAGGGCTGGAACCTTTGGTGGGTGGCACCTTGTGGGAGAGGTTTAGGTCATTGGCGGCATGGCCTTGAAGGGTGTCATGGGGCCCCAGAGACTTCCTTCTCTTTTGCTTTTAGACAATACATAAGGGATTTGCTGTTCCATATAGAAAGATCAAAAGGATTAGGACCTTCAAAACCATGAGTCAAAATAAATGGGCTTTATTGTTTTGTTTCATTACTAGGGACGGGACCCAGGGCTTCATGCATGATGCCAAATACTGTTCCACTGAATTGCATCCCTAGCTACTGAAGGACTTTTAGCAAGTGCCGTGGTGCATGCCGATAATCCCGGTGCTCTGTAGGCTCAGGCGGGAGGGATGGGAGGTCAGAGGTAGCCTAGGCAACACAGAGCAGAAACAAAAATAGAATGAGGCGAATGTTTCCTCTTTATAGGTTGGTTATCTCAGGTAACACAACACAGAAATACAGCTTCTACAGCCTTCCCCCAATGGCACCAACCAGAACTAATGCGCCTTTTATTTGTGTTTGGCTCTTTCTGTGACCCCGTTGCCTAGACAATATGGTACTGCTTATTGTGAATTAAATCCAGTTGCTTTAATACACTTGTAGGCATGGCTATGGAACAACTCTGTGGTTTCCAGTGTCTCTAATCATATATGCAGCAGTGGCCTTACATACATACTGCTTGTGACCTATGGAAACCACTCCTGATGACATGTCGCCTGACAACGGCATCTAGTTCTCCCCGCCCCCCCCCCCCACCACATTTCAACAATACAAACCAGAACAGCACTAGACACCACTAAAAATATATCTAAATTTCCTGAAAAATATATAAATAGAAACAGTGCTTTTCCAGCTATGCTTGCTGGTGCACATCTGTAAAGCCAGCAATTAAAAGACAGAGGCAGCCGGCAGAGTGGTACGTATGTTTAATCCCAGCACTCTGGAGGCAGAGGCAGGCAGCTCTCTGTGAGTTCAAGGCCAGCCTGGTCTACAGAGTAAGTTCCGGGACAGCCAGAGCTACATAGTGAGATCTTATTTCAAACCAAACCAAACCAAACCAAAAGGCTGAGGCTAGTGGATTGCCCCAAATAGGAGGCCAGCCTGAGCTATGGAGTGAAAGGCCTTGCTCAAATATAGTACAAAACAAAACCTTAGAAAAAAAGAAGAGAAGGAAGGAAAAGAAGAAAGAAGGAGGAAGAGAGAGAGAGAGAGAGAGAGAGAGAGAGAGAGAGAGAGAGAGAGAGAGAGAGAGAGAAGGAACACACTGAGGTATAATTTGCTCACAAAAGCATCCAGCCTTCAGGGTTCAGTGTGATGACTTTGGGCAATGCATGTACCCCACCCCCATATTCTTTCTTGTAAATCTACTGTGTCTCTGCGTGTGTGTGTGGTAGTGAGTAAAGTCTATTTGTGACAGAAAATGGATCTGGGGCAGATACAACCAAGACAGAAAAAAAAAAAAAAATCAGGAAGATGGTAGCATCAAGACTGATGTGTGAAAGGACCATAAATCCCCGCCCCAGCTTGGCACGCTGTAGCTGTGATAAACATCATGGCTAAAAGATGCTTAGAGGAGAGGGGCTATTTCATCTCACAGGTTACATCATTGACGAAAGCCGAGGCACGAGCCAGAAGACAGAATGGCGTGCTATCTCGTGCAGGTTTACTTCAGGTTAAGTACAGGAGGAACCATGGAGAATGCTGCTTACTGGCTTATTCACTGCTTGGCTCCCAATATCTCATGCTCAGCCTACTTTCTTATATGTCCCAAGGATGGCATGGTCCACAGTGGACAGAGCCAGCTCATGTCAATCATTAATCAAGATGCTTGGGTTGGGGATTTAGCTCAGTGGTAGAGCTCTTGCCTAGCAAGGAGAAGGCCCTGGGTTCGATCCTCAGCTGGGAGAGGGGAGTTATTCCTCACAGGCATGGGCAGTCTCCCAATGGAGACTCTCTGGGAGGACTCTGGGCTCTTAGGTTGACAGCTAACATTGACCAGGACACACAGTGAATGGTGACAAAGCCAGCCTCCTAGACAGGCTCCTTGGGAAGACAGGTTGAGAATGGCTGTGTGGCTTAGGGGTGTGTGGGCAGAGCTACACACACATGCACCAAAAAGAACAATCCCTAGGAAGGAAAATGCAAACCCCTTACAGACATGTTGCTGAAAAGGAACCAATTAGAAAGAAAAGAAGCCTCTGAGTGGCCCCAAGAGCAAGCCCTGAGTTCCTGCAGCTGAAACCACACTCCCTCTGAATGGTGACAGGCAGCTAGCATCACACCCAGGAGTAGATGCTATTGTTCTGCTTCGCCTCAAGCTCTTAGGTTTCTGTTTGCTTTGTTTGTCTTAGGCATGGGCGTTTATATGTATATATGTGTGCATGTGTATAACGGCCAGAGGTCAACATTGGGTGTATTCCCTAATCACTCTCCACCTCAATGTTTGATAAAAGTTCTCTCGGTCGGGCATGGTGGCGGATGCCTTTAATCCCAGCACTCGGGAGGCAGAGGCAGGTGGATCTCGCCGTGAGTTCGAGGCCAGCCTTGTCTACAAAGTGAGTCCAGGACAGCCAAGGCTACACAGAGAAACCCTGTCTCTCCCTGGACCTAGAGTACATTGATGGACCGGCTACACTGGCTGGCTAGCAAAGCCCAGGGATCCTCCTGTGTCCATGACCCCCCAAATGGGATTGTGAGTACGTACTGTTGGGCCCAGCTTCAGATACTGGGGATCTGAGCTTCGTTCCTCCCAGTTGCATGGCAAATGCTTTACCAACAGAGTAAAGAAGGAAGGGCAGCAACCTGGTCATACCCACCCCAAGCTCTCAGTGTTTAAACACTTCAACTTTTTGTTTTGTTTTGTTTATTTTTGTTTTTTGAGACAGGGTTTCTCTGTGTAGCCCTTGGATGTCCTGGATTCACTTTGTAGACCAGGCTGGCCTTGAACTCACAGCGATTCTCTGGCCTCTGCCTCCTGAGTGCTGGGATTAAAGGCGTGTGCCACCACTGCCCCGCTAAACCCTTCAACTTTTAAGTTTCTATTTCAAATGAAAATGCTGAGCAAGTAAACCATGACCATTCCATATTTCATAGTCCCAGTAACTGACTGAGTGACTAGGATGTCAGTTGCGAGGAACATTGCAACAACACTGGCCATAGGTTACATTGCAGGATCCGAAAGTGCTTTATGACTCAGAACTTCCTGTCTTATCTAGGCTGCAAACTCTCAGTGCTGGCACAGCTTCCCATAATACAAATAGTCCTCACTACTACTTGCTCACGGGTTCCTGCTTTGTGCAGTCAGCATCGAGGGCTTCAGTGCTCAACTGGAATACCTCTCTCAATTGTTTGAACAGAATCCCACTTAAGTAACCAAAATCTCTAAGTCAAATCAGCATGCAAGTTATGTAGCCATGGCTGTTCCGTACTGCAGCGAGCCCTGAGCAATGCCACAGACTCAGGCTGCCTGAGTCCCAAGTCTACTACACCGCTCTCTGTAGGGCTCTGAGTGATGCATTTAACCCACCCTTGTCAGTTTGCTGGTCTTCAAAATAGAGGGAACTGGGGCTTAGTGAGATGGCGCAGTTGGTTAAGTATCCATGCGCAAGCATAAGGACCTGGGTCTGGATCCCAGCACCTGTAACCCCAACACTGGGAAGGCAGAGGCGGGATTACATGGAGAACTGGCTTGTCAACCAGTCTAGCCAGACTGGTGATTCCAGGTTCAGTAAGAGACGGTGCCTCCAAGCGTAAGGTGGAGGCGCAACTGAGGAAGACACTCAACATGGACCTTTGCCCTCCATACACACATGTGCACAAACATGGGTACCTCCCCATACACACAAATTGAGGAAATAGTACCTAGATCATAAGGATAGAATCAGGACTAAATGTATAGTACCTATACTCATCTAACATATGTAGTTTTTGAGCACCATGGATGTGCCGTTTAGTTTGTTGCAGTTACTTGTCTCATTGCTGGGATAAAATGCCCTGACAAAAGCAACCTAAGGAAGGAAGGGTGTGCTCTAGGGATGTAGCTTATGGTGGCAGGAAGGCATGGCAGCAGCAGAGGAAGGCTGGCTGGTCACACTGTACCTGCAGTCAGGGAAGCCCACATGACAAACGCTGGTGCTCAATTGCTTCCGCCTTTTTATGCAGACCCGGGAATGGCACCAGCTTGCTCTTAGGGTGGGTCTACCTCCCTCATGGGTGTGATTGCTCACAGGTATGATCCCTCACATGTGTGGTCCTCACAGGTGTGAGTCCTCACGGGGGCAATTCTTCACACGTGTGATCCTTCCCAGGTGTGAGTCCTCACAGGTGTGGTCCTCACAGGTGCAATCCCTCACAGGTGTGGTCCTCACAGGTGTAATTCCTCACAGGTATGATCCCTCACAGGTGTGCCTGGAGGTGTGTCTCCTAGGTGACTCCCGATCCTGTCAAGTTAGAGATCAATCTATCCATCGCTCAGTGTTTTCATCTCTAGGGGGAAAAGTCATAAAGAAAAAATGAAATTGAGAAACTGCATTCTTAGAGGTTACACTCCAGTCAGCAAGTGAGTTGATAAACAAGGAAACGGTCATATAAAATGCCCAGTGTTAGTAAGAACCACAGAAAAGAAAAGACAGAATGAAGAGCTAGGAGTTAGGGAGTGATAGTCAAGGCTTGAACCATCAAAATGATACCCGACCCTTGGAATTCCTCCTGTTGTGTAAGGAAGCATTTAATAATGTTGGTGCTGTTGGTATTAATTAGATTAATGCTTGCCAAATTTGCTCTTGAAAATTCCCGAGAACAATAAGAGAAGGCTGAAATTCTGCTGGGAACATTACAATTGTTGTTATTTTGTTTTGTTTTTCAAAACAGGGTTTCTCTGTATAGTCCTGGCTGTCCTGGAACTAGATCTATAGGCCAGGCTGGCCTCTGCCTCCTGAATTCTGGCATTAAAAGTGTGCTCCATCATGCCTGGCTCCATAGTCATTGTAAAACACAACCCCAACCATGACATGTGCTTTGGTTACTTGTAAGAGATGTTCCCTTTTCCTCAAGTCTTCTCCTCCGTGCTTTTGGCATCTCTGCATAAATAGCACTCTCCTTGCTAACTAGCTTGGGATATGTCATACTCCGTCTGCCAAGGTTTAGGTGTGTCCCACGCCTTCAAGTCCATGTGTTGGAAGCTTGATGTGTATGGTGTTAAGAGGTGGTGGACCTTTAACAGATGAGGACCGCTGGGAGGTCGATAGCTCCCTGGGGATGTGGACTTTGGAATAGGACTAGGGCACTGCTTGTGGGGCCCTTGCTAGTTCTCAAGGAAGAGCTACCATAAAAGAGCAAGATTAGCCCTTCCCTGCTCGCTGACGTCCTGTTCCAACATGTGACTTCTCCCTGCCACGCTCGCTCCCAGAATTCTGATGCCCCCCACCATGAGTTCACGCTGCTGGAGCCCTTGAGAAAACCAACAGCATGCTGTTTAGATTCTGACTTCCAAAACTGGGGACTAAAACTCTTTGCTCTATAAATTCGGCCTCGGGTGTTTTGTTATAACAATGGAAGATGGATTAGCACATCTTCACAGCTGTTGTCTTTTCTTCAGAGTGTTTATCTCCTGTGTAATTATGGTCTAAGTTATTCATTTCTAAGATTCTGCTCCCTCACCAGATTATACAGTCCCTGAATTCAAGAGCAATCTCTGCCTGTTTTGTCCTGTCTCTACTGACTCCTTATCTGGTGTATGAATGGATCAGCACTTAGAGGCATCTATTTGGCTATGCTTGTGTTAGGCAAGAAGAGTTATGAGGGTCCCTGCATTTCAGTGTGTTTATGATGTATGCCTTCATATTTGTATTCAACATAATTTGAATTTCCTGTCATGTGACTTGTAGATAAAAATCAAGGCTAAACTACACACCAAACCATCTTTGGAGAAACTGATGGCCACTGGCCAGAGTAAAGAACCAAGCTTACCAACCTGGAAAAACCACAGCGAGGGGAGGGGAAGGGAAGACTAGCCCACGGCTAACTTAATTTCTTGGTTAGGCAGATATTTCTACTTCCTGTGTAATTTGTAACCTAATTTATAAATTATCACAAACTATTTACTTATGGTATATGCAAAAAATGTGCTATAATGTTCAGATTTTAAAATCACATTTATTTATTAGTTATTTAGTGTGTGTATATGCACACACATGTGTATTTAGAGGTCAGAGGACAACTTGGGGGAGTTGGTTCTCTCCTTCCACCTGAAGACCCAACTCAGATTGAGGCGTGGTGGTGAGTGTGCGTGTGCTGCACGTGCGTGTGTGCACAGGGAGAGAGCTTAGGGCAGAACTGGAGCTGATGCCAACAGGCCAAGAAGGCGAGCATACTGTGTGTGTTGATTTCTCTTCCAAGCCAAGTTGCTAGGGAGGAACAATAACCACTAACTTCTTGGGTGTGAAGACACGATTCACAGACATGAAGGGGAGAGCTAAGAACAGGGGCAGGGAGCCGTTTTCATGTTTGGGATGTTGGGACCCACCCTGGGTGTGGTGGGACAATTGTCAGGGCTGGGATATGAGCGGAATGTGGAGCAGCGAGCCCTGGGATGGACAGAGCAGCCCATCTCCTCCCCACACACCTTTTAACAGAAACCTTGGTCATCCCATCCATAGGTGTGGCTTCCTGCTTATTCTGACAAGATCACGGACTAGGTCACTATAAATAATAATTTGCTGGCCTCCAGGCTCTGAAAACTGGGATAGACACTATCAAGCCACTGGCATCTGAGAGAACCTTCCTTTTGTACGGTGGATGGCATGGCGAGGGGAAGAGTACACCAGAGGCAGAAGGAGGGGGCAGCATGCTCTCCCACATAACTAGCAGTCCCTAAAACCCAATAGCCACTGGACAGTCCCAGTTCGCAATACTTTGCATGGGATTACATTCTCATAACTGTAGAAAAATTATAGTTATGAAGCAGCAACTACTGAGATTTTGCCTCAGTCCAAGATTTTATTTTCATTTTATAGGATGTTGTTGCCTCTGTCTTGGTCCCCGGCCTCCATCACAACAGGTCACCTGGTGGTCCTCTAGAACTCCTAAGAGAAAAGGGCTTGGAGAATACTGGGTTGGGTCTACACAGCCCAGGGCTGTCACCTCTGACAAACAACCCATTGTGAGTATGGAGAGGTGAGAGAGGGCAGAGCTCAGGACTTGTGTCACCCTGGGAAACTGGCTGGAGTGAACGTGTGGGTACACTCTGTGGGCAGAGGCCAAGGCCAAGAGAGACAGGTTGACACCAGGGAGGAGAGCAGACTGTTAATAGCTGTGTCATGGTTTCTTTATAGAAAAGTCATTGAGGATCAGTGACCCTCCCCTGCTTGCTAAATCCTCCCATCCGGAGCCCAGGGCCTGCACTTTCCTTTCTAGATGGATGTGGAACACTTAACGTAAACTGGCTCACAGAAAATAAATAGCTGAAGGTATGTAGTCGGCCACAGCACGACCTCATATTTCAAAACCAACCAGACCTCTTCATAAACACTCCTTTCCAGGGTGTGAAATCAATCACGTCACGGCTGGGACTCCTGCTGCACAAGGGACAGATATCTCATCTTACTCCAGAATGTCACCAGGGACTTGAGTCCTTCCCTGAACCTCCCTGATCACCACCCTGTACCCAACAGCTGCCCGTGGGCCCTTCTCAGGACACTTCCTCTTGATTGGCAGCTTGCTCTGACAAGGAAATAAAAAGGCCCAAGATTCTGAGGTGGAACAAGATGCATCAGCAGCCACCTCTTACAAGGGCTGCGGGAAAGTGGCACTGGCCAAAGTGTTAATGGAACTGCAAGGAGGAAAAAAAAAAAAATCATAGGAACCTGGGCTACAGCTTCCTGGGGTCCACAGCATGAGCTGTCTGAAAAACAAAAACAAAAACAAACAAACAAAAAAAAGCAAATAAAAACCAAACAAAAACCAAAACTTGTTCTTAAGCACGGTTTAAAGCCCTGCTCCAGCCCAGAGCAGTGCCCCAGTGTTTGAAGAAACCCCAGGAGGAGAAACGTCTCTTGTGGGTACAAATACCTCAGGATTTTCTTTAATCTCATTTTAAGTTTCCCTCCTGGAAGTGTGGTCCTGCAAAGGGTCTCTGGAACATTCTGTGAAACTATGAAAAAGGCCAACAGAGAAGAAAGCATATAGACTGGTCCCCCAGAAGGCCAGAGCTCCTGGCTCACCTAGAAGGAAGGCCTGCTGTCTAACTCATGGGGGGACTTCAGTATGAGTCCTTTTATGAGGAATATCAGATGAGGGGCCGGCAAGATGGCTTCACACTAGACACTTGCTGCCATGCCTGGAGCCTACATGATGGGAAGAGAAAACAAACTCCTGAAATTTGTCCTCTGACCTCCGAGTGTGCACAGTGCAACATGCATGCCTCCCAAATATGTAGATTAAATGTAAAGAACTGTTTATTTAAAGAAATGCCAAGACAAGTGGGGAATTGCCAAAAACCCATCGATGCAGAAAAGGGCATGCATTTAAACAGGCCTGAGGGAAAAGTCATACATATATTCCCATTTTCCTGCCTCTTTAAATAGGCATTTTTAGTAATACAGAAAAACAGAGGGAAATATAAAGTAAGCCCTCAGAAATTGTAACATGTGCCCTTTTTACTTTATATCTCTGATCCCTCATTGTGCTAGTTTTTTGTTACTATAACAAAATAGGCAAGAGAACCGACCTATAAAGAGAGAAGGTTTGTGTGGGCTCAAAGAAGTCTTAGACATTCCATGCAAACTTGTACAACCACTTTGGAAATCTGTCTGGCGCTTTCTCAGAAAACTGGGAATAGGGCTTCCTCAAGACCCAGCTAGTCCACTACTTGGAATTATACCCAGAAAATGCACCACCACACAACAAGGACATATGCTCAACCATGTTCATAGCAGCCTTAATCATAATAGCTAGAACCTGGAAACAGCCTAAATGCCCCTCAGTCGAAGAATGGATAAAGAAACTGTGGTACATTTACACTATGGAACACTACTCAGCTATCAGAAACAAGGAAACCCCGAAATTTGTGGACAAATGGAGGGAACTAGAAAAGATCATACTGAGTGAGTTAACCCAGAAGCAGAAAGACTCACATGGTATATACTCACTTATAATTGGGCACTAGCCAAAAGGCATGTCCCACAAAAGTCTTCACCTATCAGGAGATTGGGATAGATGTAAGAACATCCTACTGGGACTCTAGGTAAGAGAAATATAGGAGATAGTGAAATAGAAGGGCCCAGAGGGTCCTAGAAACCTACAAGAAGAAAATCGTGATGGGTAGATCAGGGTCCAGGGGGGTCTGCTTAAACTATCGCACTAACCAAGGACAATACAAGTAGTAAACATCGAACCCCTACTCTGATCTACCCAATGGACAGCACATTCTCCACAGTTATGTGGAGAGTGGAGACTGACTCTGACATGAACTCTGGTGCCCCATATTTGACCACCTCCCCTTGGTGGGGAGGCCTGGTGGCACTCAAAGAAGGAATAAGCAGACTACCAAGATGAGACTTGATAGCCTACGATCATATAGTGGGGGAGGAGGTCTCCCTTGATCTTAGACCTAGGAGAGGGGAATAGGGTGAAAGCGGGAGGGAGGGAGGAATGGGAGGATACAAGGGATGGGATAACAATTGAGCTGTAATATGAATAAATTAATTAAATCATTTTTAAAAAGAAGAAAAAAGAAGTCTTAGACATTCCAGTTTGTGATGGACGAACCCCATTGCTCTGGGCATGGGGTGGGCAACACTTCAATGTGAGAGTTACATGGGGGAGGCACAGTTGTTCATCTCATGGTTAAAAAAGAAAGAAAGAAAGAAAGAAAGAAAGAAAGAAAGAAAGAAAGAAAGAAAGAAAAAGAGCGGGGCTCCAAACTATAGCACATTTTAAAGAAAAATCCCAGCGATTTCATGATATCCATAAATATTTCAGAATATATTTATAAAATTTTGTTTCATTTGCATTTTTGACAGAAAGTTGCATCCGAGGGGGCATAAAAGGGATTCTTTTCCATTTGAGATATATACTTGTGGAAAGCTTAAAAAAAGAAATAAGAAAAAAAAAACCCTCAAAGTTTTAAAAAGAAGTAAATTTCTGTCTGAAACAGAATGGAAAGAAAAGGCAAAAAAAGAGGGAGCACCCTCGGGGGGGGCCATGCCTGGGGGCTTTGGCTTGCGGGCCCCACCTGCCTGCTTGCTTGACTGGAAGACAAGGGCTCCTGGTGTCAGAGGCGCCTGCCCTGGAAGCTGCCCATCTCCAACTTTGGGAAGCTTTGCGGGGTGGGGCGGTGTCTCCGATTTCACTTCCTCCCAAAGGCTTCTGTGAGAGACAGTGTCATTGTCCCTTAAATAGGTTCCCCTTTATACAGTACCTGCTGTGGCCAAAGGAGCTTTCACTACCGCTGTCCTCGCACGACCACGGTCCGCTGTCCATGATAAGCTGAATGTTCTCTGTCCCAGTAGAGAAAAGCCATGTGGCGCATGAGTCCACTGTCAGGCTGGACGCATGCTTGGCTCTGGCTTTACCCTTTCTTCTCTAGCTGAGTCGCCTAAATATCTTTAGGCCTTGGTTTCCTCGCCTGTAAGTAAGAAATAATAAACTCAGGCCAAACTGAGCGACGACGAGGCCCGGAGAGGCCATGCTGTGTGAAAGCACTTTGTAAGTAGAAATCGTTTACAATGAAAGACCTTACTGTCTTTTCTAGCTGGGATTCCGTTCCACCTCCCTCGACATTTGGCCCAAGAAGTCGGGGGTGGTGGGTGGGGGGCACAGCGATGGCAAGCTGCCTACTTTTTTTTTTAAGATTTTATTTATTTATTTATTTATTTATTTATTTATTGTATGCTCTGTCTGCATGTACATTTGCACTCCAGAAGAGGTCATCAGATCTTATTGTATAGATGGTTGTGAGCCACCATGTGGTTGCTGGGAATTGAACTCAGAACTTCTGGAAGAGCAGACAGTGCTCTTAACCACTGAGCCATCTCTCCAGCCCCCTACTTCTTTATTTACATTTTCATCACTTCTTTTAGCTTGGCGACTCGGTGTAAACTATGATTTGTCAAAAAACCAAGCCGATTCTCTTTTATGGAACTGAGTTCCTCTTCTTTTGGCTCATTAAGCCCAGGATGACCGGATGCCTGTTGACCAAGGTGCGCATACCCTGTGATGATGGCATGGAGGAAGTAGCCTGACTCATCCACTCACGCTAGCGCTTAAGGGACAAGACCAAGAGAAATACGTCACCGCGAGCCTCACCAAGGCTCAGAGGCTCCACTGTCCACCTGGGAGGTCACCATGTTGGCAAGAAGCACGTGGGTTTCCTGTCGCCTGAGTCATGAGTAGCTTGAGTTACTTTCCCATTACTCCACAGCTCAACACTAGGAATGTCCATCGCTCTCTGCTTGGTGCCCTTAGGCTACTCTGGAGAGGGCGAGGGAGACACACAAGACAGCTTAGCTGTGTGGGTAAACCCACACCGGAGGCCGCTCATGGTGTTACTCTTAAGGAACATGAGCAGAGTTGGGGAGGGGGATTACGTCATCATCTCATTTTTATTCACTTACCAGATGATTATTAACTATCCTTCAGTGAAGGGCTTGCACTCTTTATAAGCATGAGCTCATCAGCCTGTACAATGCCCAAAGGAGGTCAGGGACCAGCAGACAGGAGTTCGCCCGTGAGCAAGCTGACCTGAGGCTCAGGCAGCCTGCCATCTGGTCACCTTTCTTTCCCTGTCTGGCAACTGGCTACTTCTCTTTTTGGGTAAGAAGGCAGTTCACTCCCATGGGCAGACATGTCTTCCACCCTGCTAGCTGAGTTGCAACTCTTCCTTGGGTTCATGGGCCCCGCCCCTGCTCCCACCCCTCCCCCGCACAAAAAAAGAGTTTATAACCAGGCTCTGTGGTGTAGCAAGCTCACCTTGCAGATCAATACACCCAGGAAGAAGAAAGAGAACGTCATGGGAATTCAAGCAATGGGCAAGCAAATTTTATTTTTCTAATTTATTTATTTTTATTATATTTGTGTGTATTTGCAATGTACAAGCAAGTACATGTTCATGTGCGTGCTTGTGCTTATGGAGGTCAGAGGTCAATGTTGCCAGCCTCTTTGTTTTCCAAGACAGGGTCTGTCGATGGAGCCCACCAATTCAACTAAGCCGGCTGGCCGGCAACCCACTTCCATCTCCAAGTCTCCAATGCTGCTGCAGAGACAGGTGCACGCCACCACTTCTGGATGCTGGGATGCTCAGGACCGACTCAGGTCCTCCTGCAGGGTTTCATGTCAAACGCTGCACCAACCCAGTCATCTCCCCAAACCCAGGATGTGAATGTTAATGATGTCCCATGCAGTTGATAATTGATATTTCTGACTGGGAGGGGCTGTGGGGAGGAGCTTGCTAAGGCCAGAGAGCAGGAGATCAGGACCAGAAGTCAGCAGGGACGAGATGGAAAGGGAAGGCAAGGCTGCCAAAGGCGCAGCTGGTGAAGGGGATTTCACAGATTGTCAGACCACCAGGGAGGGCAGATTGAGGACGATGGGTACTGTTGGTGACAGACAGGACCATACCTTGACCAGGGCTACTTAGCTATGCATACCTCTTGCTTTGTATTTAAACATAAATACAAGGACCTTGTATGTAAGATCTTCACCTTAGGACCCCACAGATGGATTTGTGGGCAGGGGCCACTGGACCGCTGTGGTCATCTCCTAATGCGGCCACATCAAATTCAATTCTTTTTGCTGCTTTTTGCCGTCGCTTGTCCCTGTACATGGTCTGTTGAGCTCAGTGACCAGCACTGGCTTTTTAGGCTTGCCAGGGATGGAGCTCAGACTCTAACTGTTCTAATGGTATCTTGCTGAGCAAGATGAGCAATCCCCAGCATCCGTAGCCACCTCACTACAAAGCTAATAAAACCTGGAGGCAATGGGAAGAGGAAAAGCAGAAAGCTGAGGTAAGAAGGCTCTTGTCTCAAGAAATCAGAGCTCCAGTTAGTTGAAAGGGCTGTCTACTGAAAGGAGGGGGGGGGGGCGAGCAACCTGGCGCTTTGTTCTATCTAGGTCTGGGCTTTGCTGTAGGTAGTAGGGGCTCCCAATGCCCTTGCACATTGCTTACCCAGTGAGACTGGTAGCCATCTAATCTTAAGGGAGACAAATCCCAGTTTCCTCAGCTCTGGGGTGGATAAACACCAGCCCAAAGCCGGCATCACTCACACCACAGCAATCAGCATGGTCTGGAATCCAACCAGCACTAAGGTCAAAGGCACAAGGACAAACTCTCGTTTCCCAGGGACTTTGTGAGCAGCCGGAAGCGCCTCTTGTTGGACTTTAACTGAGTGAAATCAGCGCTGTCTCCATTCATTCTTTATGGATTCGACTAGGCCACGGCAGCACATGGCCAGCCTGACCTCCGCCTAACTGCTGGTCACAAGCCCCAGGCATGCCGTTCATTGCAAATTCTGCAGAGGTGAGGCAAAGCCAGACTCACCAGAAGCCACAGTGATGTACTTCTTGCTGGTTAAGAAAGGTTCTAATTCTTCCAAATTATGTGATTCAACATGGAAAAGGCTGAGCTTTAAGGGAAAAAAAAAAAAAAAAAAAAAAAAAAACTGCTGTGGAAACTACCGACCTTTCTAATCAATGACACACGTGCACTAACAGGAATAGTCACAAAAAAGGATAAAGATTTAAGCAGAAAATTCACTTTGTGACATAAATTAATGCATTGATGGTCTTCCATGCATCAAACATAATATATTACACGTTTGCACGAACGCTTTCACCTACAATTGTTTGAATGATTTAAATACTTTCAAAACACAAACTTGAATCAAATATTTGTAGAAATCCATGTACCCAAAACAGATGGAGTTTGGCTTTAGGACGCAGGAAACCAAGGAGAGAGAAATCGATGGTGAAGCCACAGCTCTGTGGCAGGAGAGCAAAAGGGTGTAAGCCAAGAGCTCTTAGGGAAGCAGAGAGCAGGATGAGTCTCCTGCTTGGATAGGGTAGAAGGACCGAAGACAAAGGTAAAGTGATGTTCGGGACAGTGAAGTAAATGGAGTTATCGTTACCAGGGCAGCAAAGTGAAGATGTTGAGTAGGAGCGAAGGGAAGCGATGCCGAGCTAACACACCTTGAGTCTAGATTTGAATCTTTACAAAGAAGCCCAAGTCAAACACCATATTAATTGAGTACAGGACTTAGAAACGGGTAAGCAACAGGGCAGTAGTGATGCTCACCTTCAATCCTAGCACTCTGGGAGGCGGAGGCAGGTGGATCTCCGTGAGTTTGGGGCCAGCCTGGTCTACAGAGCTAGTTCTAGGACAACCAAGGCTACACAGAGAAGCCCTGTTTTGGAAAACAAAGTGAAACAGAAAAAAAAAAAAAAAAAAAAAAAAAAAAAAAAAAACCAACAAAAAAAGAAAGGAAGGAAAAAAACAGATAAACAATAGACCTGCCCTTCGTAGAGCTTATAGCACCTGTCAGCAAACAACCCAATTGTAAACAGCCCATCAGTGCAGTAAGGAAGGCATGTAGCTTTGGGAAAATAAGTAGATACGTCTATAGGTCTTGGAGGGTGAAAGTGATTGTTTAGGGGGTGACTGGTTTGGGGGAGCTGGAAAGAGAAGAAAACAGTATAGGTGTAGGACAACATGAGCCCAATAAGGAGGGCAGGAGAGGGACTTGAAAGGAGGCTGAGGAAGACTGGATGGACGTCAGGGGACTCCCAGGGTGTTCATGCAGAATTCTTCCATGCTCCTGAAAGCCATGGAGAGGCTTTGACAAGGAGAAGCATGAGGTCATCGGAACCTACACCAAGGTCTGCCTCTTTCACTTAAAAAAAAAAAATCTATTTTTTACTTATACAATATTCTGCCTGCTTGTATGCCTGCACACCAAAGAAGGCACCAGGTCTCATTATAGATGGTTGTGAGCCACCATGTGGTTGCTGGGAATTGAATTCAGAACCTCTGGAAGAACAGCTAGTGCTCTTACGCTCTGAGCCATCTCTCCAGCCCCTCCTTCATTTCTTACGATAGGGACTCTGACTACAGGGGCCACTGGGAAGGCTCTGTCATGGATTCCTTCGTTCATGTCCATCTCCCATCCTGTCCATTACCATCACAGTGTAAGTGTTACTGTGGGTACAAAGGAAAGTATCAGTGGCTGTGGCAGACCTCAGCAGGGAGGTCATGTGGATGATGTCATTCTGAGCCACTGAGCTGCTCTTTTTAGCTTCTTTTGGAATCTCTGCTTTGTGGTGCTGGGGGAGATGGATTAATGGGCAGAAACTACAGAAGTAGCGATGACTCTATCCTTACTTAGGAATTTGTGCAGAGATATTTGAGAACTCTTGTTTAACTTTTTGGTTTGTGTCTCATTTGAATAACTTTAAAAAACAAAACAAAACAAAAACTAACCAAAGAGATGCTCGTGGTGTAATGAGGTGAAGTGCTGTGGGCCAGCGTTGACCATGTCAGGGATGCCAGGGGTTTGGCCAGCATGGTACAAGCACTGAACTTTCTTTTCTGCCAGGACAAGGTAAGCTGTGATTTGACAGATGCTTTGAGTGTGGCCCATGGGTAAAACCTTATTCAGCATAGGCTGTTTGTTCTTAATGTCATTGCAAGTCTAACCACAGCCAGTGGAAAAACAATGAGATGAGTCTGCAAAGGCTAAGATTTTCCAAATCAAGGAGTTTCTATGTGCTTCTTAATTTGTTTATTTTCTGTCTGGTTACATTGAACTCTGTCCTGCCTGGTATGTCTGTGTATGTGTGTGTGTGTGTGTGTGTGTGTGTGTGTGTGTGTGTGTGTGTGTGTGTAGTTTTCTACATCAGACTATGTCCTATCTGGTACATGTATGCACGATTACTCTTTGCACAGACACAGATGCACACTGCATGTTGGGAAAGAAACCTGAAAACCAGAAAACGTAGTGTCATCTCCCAGAACTTTATTTAAAGGTGCTTTAAACATCTGAGACAACAATTGGTTCCATCTCATTTACAGTCTTTCCTGAAATATCCCCAAGTTTGTGTGGATTGCTACACAGCCCTAAGTTAGTGGACTCAGCTAAATGTGCACACTCCATGGCTCATTTACACAGGGAAAGGTCATCATCAGGCACACCAGCTATAAAGAAACACTGTCAAGACCACAGACATGGAAAAAACAATGACTACAGCCTCTTCCCAATGAAGCCAAGTTGGCTGGAGAAAAGACAGCTTTTTGTACAAGAATGGCAAAGGGGCCTGGGAGAATTTGACAGGTAAAGGCACCTGACTGATTATTTCAGTTCATTCCCCAGGGTCCCACATGATGGAAGGAGAGAAGGAACTCTTGAGACCTCCACATTTGTGTCATGGCCTGAGGATGAGTGCACACACACACACACACACACACACACACACACACACACACGTAAATGAATGCACATAATTTAAATTTTAATTTAGAGTGGGAAAGGATCATAAGCACCAATACTCCAAATGTAATGAGGAGTGCTCAGAAGATCAATAAACCAATAAATTAATTATTTGGTTGTGTATTACTTTAAATGAGAACTGTCCCTTGCAGGTGACAGCCTGGTCTACAAAGTGGGTCCAGGACAGCCAAGGCTACACAGAGAGACCCTGTCTCGAAAAACAAAAAAAAAAAACCAAACAAACAAACAAAAAAAGCGTTGACATGTTGCAACAACCAGCACAAATCAGAGACAGGGCTAACTAGGAATAGGGGCCTTTGAACCCTCCAAGCCCACCCCAGTGACACCCCTCCGACCCAGCCATACCTCCTAAACCCTCCAAAACAGTTCCACCAACTGAGGGCCAAGCATCCAAATATACGCGCCTAAGGAGGCCATTGTCACTCAGACTACCACAAGAGAGTTATGGAGCCCTTAGGAGGCAGAGCCTTGCTGGTGGAAGTGCAACCCTGGCCCAGGCTTTGAGGCTTACACCCGCCCTCCACTTCCCACTCCCTCTCTGATTTGCATTTGCTGTTGAGGATGTGATCTCTCAGCTTTCGGCTCTGGCCACCTGCTGGCATAGACTCCTTTTCTATAACCATAAACCAAAATAAACTCTTCCCATATGTTTCTTTTGGCATTTTATCTCAACAAGAAAAAAAATAACTATTACAACCTTCAACCACTTAGAAGTTATGATCTTGACATGAATCTGTTCTGGAGGATTAAAAAAAAAAATCTATTTGTAATTGTTCTGTAGCTCCAAATTGCTAGGAACATAGACCAGTATTTACAGGCAAAGGCTTGGGCTCATATAAACATTCAGACAAGCTAAACTGCTTAGGTCTTATGGAGAGACAAAGTCAGGTTAGACTTAATGAGCCAGCAAGGCTGAGTGCTAAAGGTTGCACCTTGTACTTGGTTATTTATATCTGGCTCTAAGTTGTTTTTCTTATACAAGTTATAATTAGTCAGTCCCTGGGGGCAGCTCCTTGGACCACTGGTACAGCTCTTAGGAAGTAGATAACAGCTGAAGGGTCCACTGTCAAAACCTAAGTAGCACCCAGCTCTCTGGGACACTCTGCCTGGATGCATGGCTTGATGCTACTTTTCATAAGTGAAGCACTGTGTCTAATTTACCCATAAACTAGAAGAGTCACTCGTCGATGATTATTTATTTATTTATTTTAGTAATAAACATCTTTACTTCTTTTGTAATCTTTTTAAAAATATATTTTATTAATTTACTCACATTACATCTCAATTGTTATCCCATCCCTTGTATCCTCCCATTCCTCCCTCCTTCCTGCTTTCACTCTATTCCCCTCCCCTATGACTGTGACTGAGGGGGACCACCTCCCCCTGTATATGCTCATAGGGTATCAAGTCTCTTCTTGGTAACTTGCTATCCTTCCTCTGAGTGCCACCAGGCCTCCCCAGCCAGGAGATGTGGTCAAATATGGGGCACCAGAGTCTGTGTGAAAGTCAGTTCCCACTCTCCACTCAACTGTGGAGAATGTCCTGTCCATTGGCTAGATCTGGGTAGGGGTTCATTCTTTTGTAATCTTATAGTATAAAAGATTTTAGGGGTGTAACTCTAAAAGTTTCTTTTCAAAGATTTTGTTAATACATTATTTTTTTAAGTGCCAGCAAACAGGTAAGTCATAAGTTATTTGATTTAATACTCCCCCTCTACATTAGGCCCCTTCCATTATCACCAGTTTAATATATGTCACTTATTCTCTAATATGTATGTAATATAGTTAGTTATATGTGTATAAATATGTAGTGACATTTTACACTTTTATATAAGTGTTATTTATACTATACATAGTTTCAGAGGCGGGGAAGGGGGATGCAATATAAATGCAGAATCACGCGAGTAGAAATGGAGGGAAGGGAAAGGATTTGACAATTGTGTATTCGCAAATGTATCTTTGAGATATTTCTTTATGTGTATACAGAGATTAATTTTGTTGTTGTTGTTTTGGTTTTTTGAGACAGGCTTTCTCTGTGTAGACTTGGGTATCCTGGACTCACTTTGTAGACCAGGCTGGCCTCGAACTCACAGAGATCTGCCTCCCTCTCAAGTGCTAGGATTACAGGCATGTGCCACCGTGTCTGGCTCTAATCCTTTTCCTATAGGAATTTTTTAAGTTAACTACTTTTCCTTACCTTTTAACTTTGAAACAGGGCTTCATGAATTTGCACACAACAATCTTAAACACATTCTGCAGCCCGGGCTGCTCGTAAATTTGTGATCCTCCTGCATCAGCGTTTCAAGAGGCTGGATTGCAGACCCATGACACCAGGCCCAAATGGATTTTTTTTTTCAATTTAAACTTTTAATTTTGAAAAGAAAAGAAAAGAAAGGCAGGGGCAGGTGTGTCTGGTGCACTCTTCACCCGCACTGTGCTTGTGAAAGTGCCACATCACAACCAGGAAACACACACTGAACCAACAGAGACAGGTTGAAGTTGACAAGTTCTACATCTGCCAGTGTGTAGATAGTGCCGGGCGTTCGCTACATGCTGGGCTCTGTGTGAGCTGACTTCAGGAGCTGTGTGCCAACTGGATGAGGTGAGCTTTGAATCTCTATTTAGAAGTTTGCTCCTGGAAAGTATGAGGCAAAACAACAGCCGAACTAAATAACAACAAAGAAAATGGATCTATGCTGTTCTCAGTTACAAAGTGTTCTTGGAAACCTAATAAAAGGGCATAGATCCTGCAGAGATGAGGCTTATAGAGGCAGCTGAGAGACCAGGGAGCTAGGCATTCGCACGCAGTCTCAAGTTCCATCCAGCAATAGGGACGGAGGGAGGTGATTCCTTCCCAAACTCCTGTCACCCTAAGCAACCAAGAGGCAAGCTGGGCGGTGGTGGCGCATGCCTTTAATCCCAGCACTCAGGAGGCAGAGGCAGGCAGATCGCTGTGAGTTTGAGGCCAGCCTGGTCTACAAAGGGCGTCTAGGACAGCCAAGGCTACACAGAGAAACCCTGTCTCAAAAAACAAAAACAAACAAACAAACAAAAAGGATTCTCCTATATATCTGTCTTACTTTGTATTACTTTTAGGACAATATTGTTTTGTTACACATTTTGATTCCATTGAAGTTAGGTCAGCCAGTGAAAGAAACCAGAGTATTAAATACCTAGTTCATTCACATTTCAAGGGACATTGCAGTGGCTGACTGTGGCTGTTACCTCGGACGTGCAAACGCTGCTTCCTGCATTTGCACCGCCTGCCTGGTCTGCTTAGCCATTTGAACTTTTGTGATCTAAGTGTTTGGTTTTGCATCCTAGCAAGTGAAAAGAAAAATAAAAAGAAGAAGAAGAAAGAGAAGGAGAAAAGGAACAACAAAGGATTGCGCAATCCTCCGAGGCTGTAAAGAAGGGAACCGTGACAGAGTAGTAAAATACTGTCGTAAAATACTGCAGTGACCTGTGCCCAGGACTTGACAGCGCTTCCCTCTACTGATTACTCACCTACCCAAGGCTGTCTGGGATTATCAGGGTTACTCGCTTCATCTTTCTAGGAAGCCTACAATCTTCTTGAGTACAGAGATCACATTATATAAATTCTTTTTCAAAACAAAAGAGCTTCATAGAACACCTGGTTCCACTCCTTACCATGTAGTGCTGACGCAGCTTCCTGAGCCCTAACAAATGCACAGCTCTGATATGGGCTTGCTGTAGTGGTAGCGGGGGGTGGGGGGTGTTTAGACATGGTCTCACTGTGTAGCCCTGATTGGCCTATAACTGGCTATGTAGACTCACAGAGACCTGCCTGCCTCTGCCACCTCATCGCTGGAGTTACAGGGGTGCACTGCCGTGCCCAGCTGACTAGGCTGTTGATCTTGTGGGAGGCTATGCATGTGAGGGCAAGAAAGTGCACAGAGTAGCTTTGTGCCCTCCTCTTAACTTGGCTGTGAACCTAAAGTCTCTTTTAAAACCTTCTGAAATGTTCTTTGGGATGCTGCATTGTGTCTACAGGGAAGTCACTGCCTTACTTGCCATTTTGTCCTCTAAGTGCCTCAGGGCATTTGACCTCTTTGGTCTCTATAAGATAATGTTAGTTATTACTAGACATGTTAGTTATATATATATTTGATAATATATATTATTACATGTCATACTTGTCAGTTAGATGAGGAAATCGGTACTTAACGAAGATGATAAAACTTTTCCAAGATGACACAGAGGTAAAGAGCAAGGCCGAAGTTGAAAGCCTAGTCCGTGTGAGCCCAGACAGACATGATGCTTCTCATCACTTTAGGGTACTTAACCACAAATAAACAAACCAGCACACATTTCTCTTATTCTTATTTAAAAAATCATTTTATTTGTCACTGTGTATGGGTGTTTTGCCTGCAGGTATGTGCACCACGTATGTGCCTCGTGCTTAGGGAAGCCAGAAGTCTTTGGAGTCTCTGAAACTGGGTTACAGAAAGTTGCGAGCCTCCATGTGGATGCTAGGAATCAAACCTAAGTCCTCTGGGAGAGCAGCCGGTGTTCCTAACCACTGGGCCATCTCTCCAGCCCCATCCCTTAATTATCTAGATGCTGAATAATTGGATGTGAGTAAAGTCTTCAAGTTCACCTTTGATTTCTAGAATGCTTGACAAAAAGTTCATATTTCCCACCATGGGTGTCGGAATTTGGGCTATTCAGTCAGCAGACAAGCTTGCCTTAGCCTGTGCCTAAGGACTGATGAAGGGTGCAGGGTTATGGAGCATACCACAGTGCACTAGCCACTTGGATGAGTGCTGTAGAGCTGAACTGTAAAATAGCTCACCCTGTACAGTCAGCATTTCGCTAATTCCTGCGAAGGGCCCAGTATTGTGCTCAGCAAATCACAACTGTTTTATTTGCTCAACACTCATTGCTACCCTATGAAGTAAGTTCTACCACCATACTTAAATGGCTCTCCTATGCTACTAAACTTACTGAGCCATGAAGTTGGTAAGCTGTTTGACCCCTTCTACACAGCTAACAAGAGTTGCAACTAAAATTCGACCTCAAGTCTAAAATCGTTGGCTAATTCCTCTAGTTCACCAAGCTGGGTTTCTTTTGGAAAACACCAACAGAAGTGGCAAGGAGACAAGACCTCACCCATCTTGTTTAATGGTATCTTTATATCCACTGTATCTCCTTATATTTAAGTTTCTTGCAGGCACAGTCTCCCAGCTTTGAGAGAAGCTGTTTTCCCTGATCTCTTATAACATTAAAGAAGACAGTCTTGTCATGTAGTTGGTTGCTAGATTTGCCATTTCCATGATGAAGGTTCTAGATTCAAATCCAAGTATAATGAATGGTATTTAGAGCCTGGGGTGGGCAAAGCAAGCAGCAAGCAGCTGTGGAGCATTCTCAGAGGCCTGTGCAGTAGGGGCTCTGGGAATGATTTGCAGCAAGAAAGTTCTAGAGCCTGGCACATGTGATCTCCATGATTTCTTGGGCCCAGGGCTACTTCTCAGAGGGAACAGATGAGGATTATCATCAGCGGTGGGAGACATTTTGGCAACGTGGAGCCATGATGTCACGTATAAGCCTGACTTTGCTCTGTGGTTTCATTTCCAGGAATCTGACCTAAAAGGCAGATGTAGACAGTACATAGAGACACAGATGTCTATAATATCAAGGAGATGGGAGGTGACCCACTGAATAGTTGAAGAATAGAAAACCATGTCCGTTATGGTGTACTCAAAAAATGAGGTGGCACATTGACAACTTCATGTTGTACAAAAATAGTTAAAGGCAAGGAAAATTTCTCTGTTTATTTTAATCCTTTTAATTAAAATTTTATTACAGCTCTATTTATTCTCGCTCTCTGTCTCTGTCTCTCTGTCTCTCTCTGTCTCTGTGTGTGTGGTGTGTGTGTGTGTGTGTGTGTGTGTGTGTGTGTGGTGTGTGTGTGTGCCACACTAAACATATAGGGGTCAGAGGAAAACTTTCAGGATTCAGTTCTCTCCTTCTATAATGTGAGTCCTTGGCCTGATAATTACTTTGGACAAAATGACTTTGTATATTGTTATGCATGGGGTTTGTGTGCTCCTGACTGCTCATGTGGACTGCCTGACCTCTCCTACCTCAGAGTGTGACTGCATTTGAGAGAAAGGCTCTGAAAGAGGTTATTTAGTTACAATGGGGACATTAGCGGGGGAGCCTGATCCAACATGACTTTGTTCTTATAAAAAGAGGTTAAGACGCAGGTCCAGAGTGAAGACCACGTGAAGGGAAACTGTACTTGGTAAGCTGGGGGTGGAGTTCAAGAAGAAACCCTCTCTTATTTTGACCTCGGACCTGAAGCTTCCAAATTGAGAGAAAACACATTCCTGTTGCTTAAACTGCTCGGTACCTGGTATTCTGTTGCCACCGCTTTAATAAAGCATTTAACTCATTCTTGTGTATTGAATTCTTTAGTGGCAAAAAAAAAGTAGTTACACACAGTGTTTTTAAAACAGCACTATATATTACTGATTTGGCCCACATTATATGCTGAGCACTCTCCTAAATGCATCACATCTGTTTTTACTATTGGACCCTCCACCAGCCCTTGGAGGTAGACATCACTGTTGCTATTCTAGATGATGAATGAGACTAATTCAGACAGACCGTGCTAGTCACGGGACACACAGCTAGGGATGGGGTGGAGCTGAGACTCCAAAGTAGATTTTGTAGCACGCGTAGGGTCATCGAGAAGTTGGACAGCATCAACCCAAATGGAAATCATCCAGAAGCATGCAGGTAAAGGAGAGAGCACCCTCCCAGTGAGCAAATGAGAACTCAACTGAGCCTGGTCCTCAGCATTCACTCTGCAGTCGCAAGCAACTGTCCGGTGACCTTGGCAGGGTTCCCTGGGCCATCAAAGAACTTCCGTGCCGTTAGCTGTCACTCTAACAATACTGGACACTCCATGTTTGCATTCTCCGTTGCTTCACTGATCTTCATTTACCTTGGATCAGATTCCTTTCTCAGTTCAGAGTTGAGAAGCAGTGAATAAGAATTAACACAGGGGTTGGGCTATAAAAACAGGCTTGGAAATAAAATCGCCCTGAATTATAGACTCTGGCTTGTCTTTTTCACTAGGCAGCTTTAATGAGGGCCTTCTTTCCCAGGGGCCTTGTTTTCTTGTCTTTAAAGATTTATTGTAAATTAGGTGTATGTGGTGGTGGAGGCAAAGGCTGCAGAGGGGGTGGTAGTATGTGGGCATGTGGATGCAGGTACCTGTGAAATCCAACAGAGGGCATCCGAGCCCCCTGGGGCTGCAGTTTCCGGCAGCTGTGAGTCACCTCCCATGGGTGCTGGGAACGAACTCGGGTCCTCTGCAAGAGGAGCACTCATTCCTGAGCCATCTCTCCAAACCTCCTTCCTTGTCTTTAAAACAGAGTTCATTGCAGTACCTACTTCCAGGTTGCTGTGATGGCTAAACAAAGAAATGCATATAAAATACTCTCCGTGGGCCTGCATTCAGCAAGGCAGCTTCAAAGAGTCAGCTTTAAGAGAAAAGAAAAGGGTGGTGGAGAGGAGAAATGGGTGGTGGTGTTATGCCCTGTGTATGCAGAGAATAATGTCCTCAGTGGAAAAACAAGCCAGGCGACTCCAAGTGACTTTGGAACTGGCAGCATCTGACCAGAAAGTTCCAGAGACTCGTGCCTTTCTTGCACTGGCCCCAGATCACATTTACTGGTTTTTCCAATGATGTCTTAACAGCCTTATCATTCGATCAGCTCTGGACAAATGGGGTTGACTTTGAAAGTTACAGTCTGGGTGTACTTACTAACTAGCAATGACCCTATGAAAGACCGCCCAGAGCAAGTTTCCCACAGAAAGTTCTAGACACTGGCTTCGATCAGCAGCGGGAGCTCTCAGCCCCTGGAGAGCGTGTTAAACTTTACCTTATTATGTCTGTCTCTGCCAGGATGAACTACTTCACCCCCCCCCACTGGCAAAACCACAAGATCTTCGTGACAGGCCAGCTGTGTTGATGGCACCATTATAATACTGCCCGGTTGGGTTCCTGAGGGCCAGTCTAAGACCAACCAGACCACACCAGTGTCACCAGCTGCTTCCTTGCCTTCCTGCTTGTTGGACCAGTTCAACTTTGCCAACACCACCATGGTTTGCTCTTCTGCCTTCTTCCAGGTGGGCTTCATGATTGGCGAAGGAATCGTGATGCTAGTCTGATGACTACACGCACCCGACAAAAGGATGCGGTGCCAAGCAAGGGTCTAGGGCAGCTCCACATCGCCTTCCTGTGGGGGTGGGGGTGAGCACGTGGGTGTCATTCTGAGGCCTTCAAGTTCCTCTGTGGGGCAAGATGGAGCCTGATACAGCTTCCTTTTTTCTTCTCTGCTTTTTTTTTTTTTTGTTTTATTTTATTAGTACATATATTAATTATACATGATAGATTTCATTATGACATTTTCATACTTGTTTGTAATGCTGTTTTATTTTTCTCTGCCTTTTATCCAGAAGAACTTGAAACTGTGAATTTGGAATAAACCAGTTCCAGAAAAAGGGAACTATGTTGTTTGATCTGATCCCCTCAAATGCCATCAAACGTAAGCATCCTAACTCAGCTTTGGATTCATAGCTTTGGGAGTACAAGTGAAATTTAAGGAGGCTGTCTTCCATGGGTCATTTTATTGCCCCTTTTTCTTCTACTTTTTACTTACCTACCTTGAGAAAGTAAGCATTTCTTTTAGGATTGGTAGGTTTGAGAAATGTCCTCCAAGTAAAACCTTGAGGAAAGAGCGACATTCATGAAAAATAATGAATAGCATTTTAGTTTATGAAAATAATTTGCAAGAAATTTATATTAGGTTACATGTTTTATTTCACCAAATATGCCCTACCCAGCTTCTTCTGAGTGAAGTGGTGAACAAAGCACTGAGGGCTTGACAGATTCACATCTGTCAACAGCAATATGTCAGATGTACCACACTTGTGTCCAAAATCCCCAAGCACATGGCATTGATTGCCCAGAAAAATAAAATAAATCCCTAACTTCCCCATTTGGAAGCTGAGTTCAGAAAGTAATGTGTCACTCAGCTAGTTCAGAGAACCGAGAAACTAAAAAAGCATGTAGGTCCCTCCTGTTAGCTTGTAGCATGGAAGGTTAGCTTAACAAACAAGTAGAGGACTGCAACCCTGGGCTGTGGTCCACATCAGACTTTTTCTTAGTCCATCTCTGCTTTTGTCGCTGTTGCCAGTCTGTAATCAAGATCATATTTTCCAGGATGTGGATGCATACATTGCAGATGCAGCGCCCCATTTCTTCCCTCCATAACTCATGTTGAAGTGGTGTCCCCACTGTAACAGCATTGGAAGGCCCAGGTTTGGAAGGTCATAAATAGGATTACATTTCTGTACAAAATGGCTTGATTGAAGGAGTTCATCCCCCCTCCCATTTTCTATCTATGATCATGTGAGAACTACTGTTCCTCTTCTATAGGACAAAGCATTCAGAGTGACACCTTGGAAACAGAGTCAGACCATCACTAGATGATGAAACATCAGAACCTTAATCTCAGCCTTACCAGCTTCCCCCAGAACTGTAGGAAACAAATTTCTATTCTGGATAAATTCCCAACCTCAGGTATTCTGGTATATCCAACTGAACAAACTCAGGCAGATTTACTTCTACTCACAGACCAAAGGCCCCCTGCCATCCTGCCATGGTCTTTGGTGGAGTTCCAAAGTTCCTCAAAAGAAAAGGTATCCAACAGACACCATGTACCAGTATGTGCCAGGTAGGGCAGCAGGCATTTATAAACACCATTCAATAAATCCTCCATCTCTAAAGAAGATGTGTTCTCACTACATATGAAAATATCAATTCTCTAGGCTGGCAAGATTAAGAGAACACATACTGCTTTTTCAGAGGAACTGGGTTCAGTTCCCAGCACCTACACCAGCCAGCTCACTCACTATCACCTTTAACTCTAGATCCAGGGGATCTGGCACCCTCTTCTAGACCCCACAGGTACCTCAACTCGTACACACATGCCCACACACAGACAGCACATATACACATAATTTAAAAAATAAATATTTTAAAATATCAGATCAGGAGGCTGGAGAAATGGCTCTGCAGCCTACAAGCACTTGTTGCTTTTGCAGAGACCCTGGGTTTGGCTCTCAGCATCCACAGGGCAGCTCATACCCACCTATAACTCCAGTTCTAGAAGATCAGATGCTCTCTTCTCACCTCTATGGGCACCAGGCACACACATAGTGCACACACATACATGCAGTCAAAACATTCATACATATAAAATACAAATAACATAATCTTTGAAAGAAAATTGTCTAAGGAAAAATCAAGTAATACCTTGTCCAAGATACTGCGGCCAGCTAAGATGGTAAGACATGGGGCTGGTCCCAGGATTCTAATTCTGAAACTCAGGCTGATTTGAAAAATAAATGCTGCCGTAGCCTATATGCCTCCATTTCAAAGTCTCTCACAGAAGCAAACACTTAGCCACAATGAACTCTTTGCCCCCTAGGAGTTGGTCTTTTCCACACAGGACTCCAAACCAAGTCCAACCCCTTTCAGGGAACAGCTTTGAGCTATTTTGAAGATGCTAGAAAAGGGCTGCATTAGAAAACTGTCTAGACATGTTGGTAGCAAACAGAAGTATTGGTTAAAGAAATTTTTTATCTCTCATCTAGGCGGCATAAGCCCTATCATCCCCAAATTTCTTTGCTAGCTGACAGACAGATGTTAAAAATTATAGGTATTTATGTAGAATCATATGGCACATGGGAGTCATATGACATCGCGATACATGCGTACATTGTGTGGTGTTCAAATCATGCTAAGTATCTATTCAAACATTTCCCGTCTCTTTACAGAGATGAAGGAGATGAGCTAGGCTCCCCCAGCTGTTGTGTACCCACAGCCACACGGATATAAATTGCCATTCACACGCCCGACTCCCTTCACAAGCTCTAAAGAAGCTGAGTGTGAACGGCAGCTCCTGGCGTCGGGGTGGGAGGTGGGCCAAATGCATGTTAAAGATTCCTCAAGGTTGACTGACTAACTAGAACTTTGTAAGAGTGGAGCGTTGGAACGTTACACATCCAGACCCAAATTATCTTTAATAGCCACTCATTGCCCACTTACCAGCCTGACCTAACACTCCCGTGACTATCACGTGACTGATCCTGGTACTTATTAACAGACTCGCACCAACACAAAAGCTAAGGGTGCAATCAGATAACGCCTGGAACACGCAGCCTCAGTCTCCCTGCTTCGTCGACACCCGCCTACCATATATTTCTACCAATGTATTTGAAAATGTTTGATTTTTTCCTTTTTTTCTTTCTTTCTTTCTTTGTGTGTGTGTGTGTGTGTGTGTGTGTGTGTGTGTGTGTGTGTTCTCATAAAACTCCGTAAAACTGCTGCCACATTGCCAAGTGGGGTATTTGAGGCTGCCCGAATCTGAGTTCCTGGTCCACTGGTCACTCATATTTAGCTCCCGAATAAACTCTCTCTTATTCCCTTTGACAGGTTTGACTCCTTAGAAGCCAGCTTTAGGATAACAGAAGGGCGGCTTGCAGATAACCCCGCCCCCAACTCCCAGCAACGCAAACTGGAGGGAGAGAGAGCCCACCCCAGCAAGGAGGAGGCGTGTTAGACTAGGCCTGAGCCTTTAAACCCTGCACCAGGCCCCATGATAAGACCCAGCACTTCTGAGGTCCCTGTTACTAGGTACCAGCCAGATTTCTCTACATCGTCTCCACCTGTGTGGGTGAGTGGGGGGTGGGTGGGGGAAAGGGGTCGGGCGCTGTCAAACCAAACAGAAATAAGACAGTGTGGTACCAAAAGTTTAAGAGACTTGGCTACAGGCACAAAGGACATTTTTGAACAGTAGGCTGAGACCAAAACCCAAACTTGCCGTTCTTGGTTTGTACAACGTTGTTTAGGACAGTGCGGTCTCTTTCTAAATTGCTTTATGAGCACAGATCGTAACAGAGGCACTTCTTGCTTGAGGACACAAATGTCTGTACGTTTTAATCACTCGAACAAAATCAATGACTTACTTCTTTGTCCCTAGAATGATACTGTTAACTTTCAGAAACCGTAAGAATTGGAGACGTCAGTTTAGGAGCCGGATTTCCCTTAAATGTGCTTTCATTTGCCACCGCCAGACCCCATTTACTCCCTCCTAACTTTTGTGACCCTGTTTGTACACTCTCATCCAGTGAGGACTCTGGCTACAGGGCATTGGGCTGGGCACTGAGAGCCATCCAGGTGGTTGACAGGAAGAAGACAGTGCCCAGAGAGGGCCACATACAGCCCCTTCTCTCAGGGGCCATAGCTGGAGACAGTTTTTCCAAGGCCCCACGTCTCATTCCCTGGTATTAAAATGGCCTGATTGCTACAAACAAGGAAGAATAAATCACAATTAAACCCAAGTTTAATTTTGGTAACTGGGAACCTGAACAATACAGGAAAAGAAAAAAGTCGGTCTCTCAAACCCCAATGGACCCCTTATGATGGGGCGTGGAGCTCTCGCTGCTGATATGTTGTTGCCAATGCTATCTCTGGTCAAAGAGAGAGTGAACTTAGCCAGAAAGCCAGAGTATCATCCCTTCCCTTCCTTGTGCTTCCAGCAGAAAGACCCTAGTCTGGACTCTCTTACTGTTCTCCAGGAGATTCCCCCCACCCACCCCCCGAGATAGACCCTTGACAGATACAGCATGTTAAGTGACAAACAAGCTTAATGACATGGTCCAATGCAGAGTTGTATCAGGGTCCTCCAGAGAGACAGGGCCAACATGAGAGATGGTGACAGAGATTCATTATGAGCAAGTGCCAGGCAAGTGGCAAGCTCTAAAGAATGAGTCAGCAAGGTAGAGATCCAGGCCTCACTCCAGGACGAAGATCAAGTTTGATTCCACAGGAAGATGGGCTTTTCTTGTTCAATTGGCCTTCAGCTCATTGAATATGGCCGCCTCACATGGGAAGTTTGATCCCACAGGAAGGTCAGATTTGTTGTTGTCGTTCAATTGGTCTTCAACTCCTCGGATATGGCCGCCCAGGGTCAGAAAGGTGCAATGAACTCAGTGAATATATCCTCCCAAATCAGTATATTGAAATTACAACACCTGGGATCATTGCATCTGGAGGTGGGGCATGGAGGATCAGCTGGGTCACGTAGTCAGAGTTCTCACAAGCATGATCAGTGTCCTTGTTTCTGGAAAGTGTTTGGACAGAAGTGCCTCTTCTTTATGCCTAGGGAGGATAGGAGAACCCGGAAGTCCTCTGCCAGGAAGTCAATCATGCTGGCTCCTGAATTAGACTTCAACCTCCAGACTTGTGAGTAACAAACTGCTTATGAGACATCGGGCCTGTAGTGTTTGTTATGGCCACAGAAACTGATGAAGACAAAAGGCAAACTGCTGTACCCAGGCTGTTGGCTGAAGTGCTAATCTCAACTCTTCATGGAGCCACCGTGAAGAACTCAGGGCAAGTGAAGCCATGGCTTTAACATCACATCCCAAGGGCCAGTGGTTCCATCTGCACCCATACTCCATCATAATGAGGATGCATGGGGCTTGAGAGACCAACTGTTTTCTTTTCCTATATCATTCAGTAGTCCCAGTTACCGGCAATGGAAACTAAACTGAGTTAAATTTTGCAGATAGGCATATGTTGGCAGGATATCAAGTTACTGAGACTAATGACAGAAGGGCTGGAAACACAGTTTAAAAATAAGAGAGCCGGGGCCAACTTTTCAACACTACTCTCAACACACACAGCTCCCACCATTAAAGCCACGCGGCGGCCATTGCTAAACCCCGTGCCAAGCGAAGCTCTCACTGAAAGCTTACCCTTTGTCAGTCTCTGAGTCGCACATTCAAAGGGTAGGGATGTCCCTGGTGCACAGGGCTCTCCATCCTAGGCAGGGTATGTGCCTTTATCCTGAAGCCAGGAGAAGGGAGAGAAGAATGCCTTTCCTTTGTGTAGCCTTTATGGGAGCTGGGGCTCCACCTCCCGCTGACACACCTTCTGTGAGAGAGAGAAATCTGCCTCAGGATGCAGATTTGGTCAGGCATAGAGTAAAGTCAGCTAGAGGAAAACAAACGAATTGGTAAATTTCGAATGATGAATTATAACCAGGAACAGGAAGTAGTCAGGCCTCTGGCTTTGAGATGGGCTTAGTGCTTGAGTCTCGAGCAGAAATGTTGGAAAGAGTCTCCAATTAGCCTCCTGAGAAATACTTAGGAACATTGGTTAAGTACCTAGTGTGATTCAAAGGCACAAAAGAACAACTCCGGCACAATAACTAGGCCTTCATGGGGGGAGGGGGACTCCTTCTATTTGCATACTGTTCTGGGTTGGCTGGGAAGAAAAAGGCAGAAACTCAAGTCCCTTGCTCTGTCTGAAGTTTGTTTCCCACACTTGCTGGTGTGGGGGGTGGAGGGGAGTGGGAGGAGTTGGTGGAGGGGGGGGGGGGAGGGGGGTATTGGAGCTTTTTAGGGCTAACCCCAGGGTCTGATGCGTGGTAGGCAGACCCTGAACTACATCTCCAATCTTTATTGGTGTTTCTCCCTAGCAAAGATTCTTCGTCCATGTAGAAACCCAATCCTTCTTTAAAATGAATGAATGAATGAATGAATGAATGAGTGAGTGAGTGAGTGAGGGGATGAATAAATCTAAGTCCCTTTTCCTGGAAATGTGCATGTATGTCTTCTGTTAAATAATAATGTTTTAATAAATTTAGTCAAATGACCTAATTGATTTTTTTCTTGTGACCCCTGGAGTCTATGGGTGTCGCCTCTGAGAAGAGAGGTGAGGTTAGGGGCCCTTTCATATGAACAGTGGACCAGCTAAAAGAAGCAGCAAGTGTAGAAAGTGGGCCTTCCTCAGAAAGCCCAGGCAGAGAGCACCTCCCCTGCACTGCAGTCATACCAGCCTGCCTGGGCATTTGTCTACTATTTCTCTTCTGGTTTCTCTGAGAGTCAGGGAGGCAACAGCTTGATGACACAGAACCTTAGTATAGGAGCCTGTGTTTTAGTCTGCTGGGGTCTCACACATACTGACGCTTCCAATAAAACTTATTTAGCTTTGCTCCAAACACTGAAAATTTTGTACAGCACTTGAGAAATGATAGAAGCCGGCATGGTGGTGCACGACTTTAATCCCAGCACTCGGGAGCCAGAGACAGGTGGATCAATGTGAGTTCGAGGCTAGCCTGGTCTACAAAGTGAGTCCAGGACAGACAAAGCTACACAGGGAAAACTTGTCATGAAAAACCAATAAATAAATAAATAAATAAATAAATAAGAAATGATAGAAAGTCTCAGAAATTCAAAGAAATCTAACAAACTGAAATCTCATAACTTAGGGCCAGCAAGATGACTCAGTGGACAAAATCTAACTACACAGGCCTGAGGGCCTCAGTTTGATCCCAGGAACCCATGTGTTTAAAAAAAAAAAAAAACTGTATTTAGATCTAGCCACAAGCATCTATAATTCTAGCACCGCTATGGAGAGACAGGAAGTGAATACCAGAAAAATTGGCTGTCTGGACCTACGTGGGTCAACCAGCTTAAAGTACGTGGTGTAAAGAACAAGGTGAAAGACATGAACCAACTGCTGAAAGTTGTCCTCTGACCTCCATGCACATCATGGCGTGTGTGTGTGTGTGTGTGTGTGTGTGTGTGTGTGTGTGTGTTGTGTGTTTACACACACAAGCATCTCTATGAAGTTCATGACCTAAGATTAAAAAAAGTTAGGGTGGGCTCTAACCCAACATGACCAAAATTCTTATAAAAAATGAAAATTTGAGGACTGGAGAGGTGGCTCTGTGGTCCAGAGAATTCTGCTCTTGCAGAGGACCTGAGTGCAATTCCTAACCTTCTGTTGGCAGCTCACAACTTCCTATACGTCAAGCTCCAGAGGACCCAATGTCCCTTCTGCTTGCATGCATGCATGTTCACAGGCATGCGCTGATTATGCATGAAGGGATGATGATTTGAGGGAGGAGGGACTCTGCTCTCTACTACTCCAGAAATTCCTGAGAGTTGGAAGCTGCGGATGAAGCATGGGGCAGATTCTCCCCCTCAAAGCCCTGCCAACAGCATCATTTCCAGCTCTCTGTCTCCTGATCTTGGGTCTAGGCTACTCAGTCTGGTATTCTAGCTACAAACACACCAGGAAACCAACACAATTCCCTGGGTCATCTGTTGAAACCAGGGACCTTTCCACATTTCCTAATGTCCTCTCGGGGCCCTGTGCCCTCACTTAGAGAAAAAAAATTAACTGGTTTTGAAGCTCCTCTGTTGTTTCGGTTGCTTTGTGTTTCTTGTTGCGTTTAATCCTCAGTCCAAGGAAGTATTCAATTCTGTCTCCACTTTGCAGATGAGCAAATAGAGGCATGGATGGTAAACAAACAAACAAACAAACAAACAAACAAGGCTCCAAAGTAAATGTTCCTTTCACCCTTTCCTTTCACTTTACTCATCAGCAGGGAATCCAAGCTTTCCAGGGTCCCTGACCTCTGACCTTCCTCATTTTCTCCGAACCTCCAACAGGAAGAAGGTGAGAGGCAGAGTGTCCTAACCAGAGCCCCCTGGTGCCTAGGCTCATACACTGGCCCCATCTTACAGAGGTATTCAGGAAAACCCCAGCTAATGAAACTGACAGGATGCCAGGACGCAATTTTAAAAACAAAAAGAGACACAGGCTGCCTCATTGGAGCTGTTTTATTACTTTCAAGTGTACATGAAATATAAAGTAAGCTGAGTGCTTGGGGCAGGTCTTGGGGGAGCAGCTTTAATGAATAAGTAAGTATGGTTTTGAAATTAGCTTCCTATTGTTTAGAACACATGCCCATGAGATCTTGAAGCTTGTTGCTTTCTTATTCATGAACACACTGTCCCTCTATTATCTGCCTTCCCCTGCTGGGACCCATGGTGGTTATTGAGAACTTCAGTTTAGAGAGAAATTCAGATCTGACACCATCACAGCCAAGATCAAAGAGTCAAACTAGTTGCTGGCAGGCCTGGACTCCTGAGGCCACGAGACCTAGAGTGCCTCAGAAAAACCAAGTGTTTTTCAATTCTTACCTGTTCAGTCGTGAGTCCTCCCTGCTCCAATGAGAACTGAAGACCCTGACCTGATAGAGACTTCATTCTCTGGAGACCTAAGACATCCAAGGATCTGAGGCAGGAAACTGGCTCTGCTCCCAGTTTCCAGGACTGCCTGTGTCTCTTGAGTTGGTCCCTACCCACTAGTACTGGAAGCGGTCTGTTTGCCTTCTGTCCAGAGACTCATTCCATTCTGTTTCACCCTGCTAGGTACACCATACAGTGTGACAATCATATCCCCCACCCGTTTCCCTTCCAGGATGCACTGGGAGTCAACAATATTGCAGTCATTTATTACTGCAGACTCCTCACCAGTGGACGAAGGTTTAGCAATGATGGCTTTCCTGGAACCCGTTCTCACAGCAAAACTCTACCTGTTACCTTTAGCTGCCAGTTCCTTTGCTGCCTCAGGTTTGGCAGTGGAAGCCACTTTCACAGCTACCACTGCTGGGTCTTCTGCATCCTCCTACAATGGCTCCAGCTATGTCTGCAAACACTCCCTCCAGCAATGTGCATAAAGCTTCTCTCCTTTTTGTTGTTGTTGTTGTTGTTTTGAGACAGAGTTTCTCTGTGTAGCCTTGGCTGTCCTGGACTCCCTTTGGACTCACAGCGTTCTGCCCACCTCTGTCTTCCCAAGAAGCATCTCTTTTCAACTAGAACCCTGGGGGACACCCCTCTGTATATCTAGGACACAGCACTTGGTCAAGCAGTGATCACTTGATAAAGACTTGCTAGAAATGAAACTGGTTCTGCTTGAGTTGAGGTTCTCTCTCTCTCTCTCTCTCTCTCTCTCTCTCTCTCTCTCTCTCTCTCTCTCTCCCTCTCTTCCTTCCTTCCTTTCTCCTAACTTTGTATCCCTTTCTTAGACTTTTAAATCTTCAGTTTTTGATGTATGATCTTGCTTCCAAACTTCCCTGTGTTGCATAGTTTTATGACAACTTGACACAAGCTAAAGACATCTGAGAGGAGAGAGCTTCAATTGAAAAAAAAAATGCCTCTATAAGGTCATACTGTAGGTAAGCCTGGGAGAGGGCCCAGCCATCCCTGGGCTGGTGATCCTGGGTTCTGTAAGAAAGCAGACTGAGCAAGGCATGGGGAGCAAGCCAGTAAGCAGCACCCCTCCATGGCCTCTGCATTAGCTCCTGCCTCCAGGTTCCTGCCCTCACTTTCTTCAGTGATAGAAGTGGAAGCATAAGCCAAATAAACTCTTTCCTCCCAACTTGCTTTTGGTCATGGTGTTCATCGGAGCAATAGTAACCCAAACTAAGACAGGCCTATGAAGTGGCCTTAAGAGACAGTAGCCACTGTTGTCTGTTATCTTCCTCAGAAAACAGAACCAAACTTGGGTGATTAAAAAACACTTGATTTTCTAAGTGTCTAGATTCTGTCTAAAACACCAGTAGACAAATGTGCCACTTAGGGTTGCTGAGGTGGGAGGTGGTTGTGAGGAGGTCAGGGCCCCAGTGGTACCCCCTAGTGAGTTTGTGGAGGGAAATTTGGACTCGAGCTGTTCCAGAGACTCTCATCTGACTTTTGTTACAGTTGAACCTTAAACGTCTCCTCAAGGGTCACCTGGTTGCCAGATGAGAGCACTCTTAGGAGGTCATGGAATCTTTACACGTGGAGCCTCTTAAAAGGAAGTTAGGTCATGGGCAGTACCCCCCAGAGAGGATGTGGGAGTCCCCTGTTTCCCAGTGTTCCCAGGGTAGCCAGCCTCCTACAATGTACATACACACCTCGACACCCAGGACACAGGGCCGAAGCAACCAGCCCAAGCAATTGTAGACTCCATCTTTGGATGCTGTGAGGTGAACTCAGCCTTTTTCTCCTTTCAAGTAGCGTCTGTCAGGCGCGTGTGACAGCGGCACATGCTGGCCAGGCGATAATGAAAAGATGTTTCATTTTCTGGGCCTGTAGTAAAATGGGAAGGCGGGGGGCGGGGTGAGGGGCTCCTGCCTTGGCTTCTTCAGGCAAGGCTGGTAGTGCCTGACCTGGGGCACCTGGGCGGTGACAGGGGATTGTACAACTGTACATGTGGCTTTGGTTGTCAGGGGTGGAGGGTAACCTGCAGGAAGGAGGATGCTCAACAGGAGCTTCTGAGCACCACAGGATTAGTTAGCACTTCAGACGTACCACACTAAGGGTCCCACATTATAGAACTTTTTAAAATTCTGCCTGCTTCCTTTTTTTTTTAACAGTGTAATAAACATCATTTTATTTTAAAAGGGCCATTTTATGCGGCTTTTTAAAAAGTGTGTGTGTGTGTGTGTGTGTAAAACTGCAGAGCCCAAAGCTCAGACCCCCCTGTGGTTAGAATTACAGGTAGCTGTGACCTGGCCTTCAGTGATGCTGGGAACTGAACCCAGGGTCTCTGGAAGAGTGCTACGCACTCCTTAACCACTGAGCCATCTCTCTAGCCCCTTCTTCCAGGGTGTGGTGGCACATTCCTTAATCCCAGTACTCCGGAGGCAGAGGCAGATGCATCTCTTTGAGTTCGAGACCTGCTTGGTCTCTGTATGGAGTTTCAGGCTAGCCAAAACTACAGAGTGAGACCCTGTCTTATTAAAAAAAATAAATAAATATTTTAAAAAATAAATATTAAAAAAATAAAATAAAATAAATATTTTTAATGAAAGAAATTTAAAAGAAGAAACATCTCTGTGAACCCTAATCCCCTTATATGTTTTCTGGGTTTACTCAGTTTGATGTGTGTGTTTGGAGAGTCTCGGGAACACGTCAGACCTTCCCAGTCAGTACAGTCGGGGACGGAGGCTCCAGAAGGCGATTGTTTTGTCCTATGAGATGTGTGTGGCCGGGATATGTTGGGAACAGCAGTCACCATCTGAGTATCCATAGCAATTCCGACTCTGCTACTGTTCACTAGCTGAAGGACCGGTTACCCCCCTCCCCCCCCCCCCCCCCCCTCCACCCGCCTCAGTTTCCACATGACTACCACAGGGATAATCCCTTCACCATAGCTTTGTTGGGAGGATTAACTCGGGGTGACGTGTGATGGTGCCTAGAATAGTCCCCGGCCCTCAACAGGCTCTGGGTAAGCCAGGCTGTAAGGCTAGCAGGCTACAAGGCCTCCCTGCATTGGCTGGCCACAAAGAATGTAGTTAGTGCTGGTGCAGGGCCCGAAATGAATCGCTTTTGTTTTCCCCAGCCTGACAAAGAGGTCCCTGGCTCTTTCTGGGTGTGAAGCAGCCAAGGCAGGGCAAGCTCTAAGAGCCTCCTTTGTCCTGACAGAGGCCTGGTTTGTCAGACACAATGCTGCTCTGGCTGCGCTGGAAGCCTGTGCGGCTGTGACAAATCTGTTTGGGTTGGAGTGGCACCAGGTCACCGCTGCGATGTGTCCAAGCTCCTGGGCTGCCAGGCCTGGTGCACTCACAGCTGAGAATTCATCCAGGGTTGCCTTAAGCATGGGCCACTTGGAACTTTGGGCTTTAAACTCAGAGTCAACGATTCATTTTGATGATCTTGCCCCTCTCTGAGTGGAAGCATCCTGGGGTCCCCAGCCTGCCAGTGGGTAGCATGGCTCCAGGGAGCAAGCATCTATGTCGGAAAAGCAGGAGTCTGTTGTGGGAAGCCCGGCAGAGCGCATTGCCAAGTAGCCCTGGGCTGGGGAAAGCCGCCGGTTATGCTTTCGTGCCATGAAAGGGAGGGAAGCAAAGGGAAGCTTGTAACAGAATCTAATAGCTGACCTGATTGCGAACTGCCACTCATTTTGTCCAGCTCCCTCTGTGGCCACTGACCCCTGGCAGTGTGCCAGAGCCCTTCAGCCTATGGCTATGTGACAGGTGTGGCCCACGGATTCAGGCTCGGGCTAGAAGTTGTTCCGGGTCACAGTCGGCCCGCTGAGACAAGGCTTCTCTCACTGAAACGGAGTGTACCATCTTGAGAGCAGCACTACGCCTCTCCAGAGCCTCCCTGCATGTCAACCGACACGGTGCCAGACATTTCTTAAATTCATTTTTACTTGTGGCGTACACACATACCAGGAAGCTTTCTTTTATCAGTTTTTCTTTTGGTTTCTTTAAGATAGGGTCTAACCTATCTGACTGGAATTCACCATGTAGCCCAGGCTGGAATTACAGGTGTGAGCTAGCACGTCTGGCATCATAACCACGTTCCAGGAATTTAGTACATCGCCATAGTTGTACAATCCCCAGAGCTCTGTCCCCACAGACTGGAACTCTGTATTCTATAAAGGATAATGACCCCCACCCCACCCCCAGCCCCTGGGCAGATCACGCATGCAGAAACTCATGGTGTATCTTTTTGTGACTGGCTTATTTCATGCATGCTATACCTTGTCATGATTTCCTTCCTCCTTAAGGCTAAGGAATGAGACGAATGTGGTTGTGTTATCTGCCTCCCTCCCTCCTTGCTTCCCTTCCCTTTTTCCTTCCATTTTTCACTTTACACATCAGGGTGTTTTGCCTGCATGTAAATCTGTGCCCCACATGTATGCCTGGTGCTGAGAGAGGCCAGAAGAGGGCATCAAATCTCCAAGAACTGGAATTACGAATGGTTGTGACCCGCCCCCGTGTGGATGCTGGAAACTGAACGTGGGTCTTCTGCAAGAGCAGCAAGTGCACTTAACTGCTGAGCCACCTTTCCCACCCCACGTTTCCCAGAACTCTCAAGTCTCCACATGTCCATCCAAGAACTTTAAGCACAAGAGCAGGGACCAGCACTTTAGCTGACAGATACCTAACACTACACGTCGTGCTTTTCTGAATGACGATAAATGAAGCGTGGTTGGCCTGGTGCTTATGAAGCACTCACGGGGCCGGGAGAGCCAGTTGTAACTGACCCAGAGCGTTGCTTCATGGACGTTCAGAAGTGTCTCCAGAATCGGCCTTTACTGTATATTATGCCATATACGGCTACCAGGCTTTAGCTCTCTGGCTTGCTGATCACCCTTTGAAAGTGCTCACCCTGTGCTACTACAGAGAGTAAACGTTTGTGTTTGCCTTGTGGTTCGGTTGAGGCAGTTGGGAACACAACCTTTCTGTGCTCCGCTCAGCTCTATGCACTACCTATCTGCTGATGAGCGGTTCTCTTCCGCCTTCACAAACACCATTCCTTCTATGGTAGCGTGGATGAATGCTGCCCTGGGAGTTGCTTTTAAACTAGATAAACTATTGTCCCATACTGGAGTGTCTTTCTTCAGCCGATCTTAAACTAGTGTGTGTCTCTATGGAGGCTCAGCATGGCTTGAACAAATATGGCTTTACATTTCAAGGAAAAGGTTTCCTCTTTGGGGCATGAGGATAACTCTGAGAAGTTATCTGTCTAAAATACAAGACCAGGGGCCGAGGAGATGGCTCCGTGGGTAGAGGTCTGATGACCAGAATTTGATCCCAGAAACCCTCTCTAAAAAATAAACATCTGGTCTACAAAGCGAGTCCAGGACAGCCAAGGCTATGCAGAGAAGCCCTGTCTCAAAAAACCAATAAACAAACAAACAAACAAACATCTGTTACTTATGTGTGTGGAGCGTCCATCCGTCCCATGGATGCTCTCTGGTTGGTGGTTCAGTCTCTGAGAGCCCCTATGGGTCCAGGTTAGTTGATTCTGTAGGTTTTCTTGAGATGTCCTTGACCTCTCTGGCTCTTCCTCCCCTCTTCCATGAGACTCCCTAGCTCTGCCTAATGTTTGGATGTGGGTTTCTACATCTGTTTCCATCAGTTGCTGGGTGAAGTCACTCAGACGATAGTTATGCTAGCCTCTTGTCTGCAAGTATAGCATTAACAGTGTCAAGTGTCCTCACATGTGACCTCTCACAGCAGGAGCAGGGGCTGCCTCTGCCTCTGTTGCCTGCCTTTGGCTACCTTTCCCCTAACTGGACCGCCTTGTCTAACCCAGATAGAAGATACGCCCCATCCTACATGATATGCCAAGGAGGGTTGATGTGCCAAGGAGGTCTCCCCTTCTCTGAGGAAAAAGGGAGGGACATAAGGGGAGGGAAGGGGAAAGGGGGGGACTGGGAAGAGAGGAGGGAGGAGAAGTACCGATCGAAATGTAAATAAGTTAATAATAATATAAAAAAGCAGATATGATGGCTCCTATACGTAACTGCCAGGACTCCTTGGGCTGCAACCAAAGATAAACCATTATGGCTGGGAAATGCAGCTCAACGGTAGAGCATTCACCTGCATGCGTGAGAGCCTAGGTTCAATACTCAGTAGTAGCAAAACATTAAATTGAATTTTAAAACTTAAACTTTTTAAAAGATAATGCAACCAGCACACGTGCCATGAGATGGGAGGCAGAGACTGAATAGCCTGGAAGCAGGGCCAGCCTGCCGAGAGTACATACACAGCAGCCCAAGAAGGGAGGGGGACTCTGCCTCCACAAGGAGGGGGCCAAGAGCCGATGCCAGGAAACTGTCCCCTGACTGCCACACACGTGCCACAGTCCACACACTAAATATACATAGATATAGCATCCAGGGGACACAAGACCAGGGGACACAAGGTAGGTTCCTTACTTCCTGACACTCTGGTCTATTCTCGGGTCAACCTAGAAGGAGAGAAAAGGCGTGCCTGTGAAACCAAACAATGTGAGAACTGAGAGAAGTTTCCATGCCACCCTCTCCTGGGCACCTCATTAGGAAGCTCTGTAGGCTCTGCTGTTCTGGTTGTTGTTTTGTTTTGTTTTGTTTTTCGAGACAGTGTTTCTCTGTGTAGCCTTGGCTGTCCTAGACTCACTTTGTAGACCGGGCTGCCCTCGAACTCACAGTGATCCGCCTGCCTCTGCCTCCCAAGTGCTGGGATTAAAGTTGTGTGCCAGCACACCCAGCTATTTTAACAGGCTCTGGGTGTGGTCTAAGGCCTCTTTCATGGGAGTCCCATACAGCTGGGGGGGGGTGCGGTCACATTGGTCCTCCCCTCCAGGCCTGATGTGAGCACTCTACTAAAGCTCAGTGTTCCTTATCATTGCTTTCCCAAGTATAACATGAAGGACTTACTGGGTAACAAAAAGCTTCTTGTCCATGCAGGCAGGGAAACACATAGGAAGTCGAATCTACCGGCTGCTGGAAACTGGTGGGCTGCCTCACTTCCCAATAAGCAGCCTTTGACTTGAAGGGGGAAATCTACTAAAACTGCAGCCATCTGAAGGATTCAGAGGACGATAAGAAACCAATGTATTCGCACAAACAGAGCAAATAACACAACTACCCAAAATAACTCGGAGCCGTCCAAGCCCAGGATCCCGGGAAAGATACTCGTGAGCAGAATTCTCTCTGCTCTATCCTCCAGAAATCTCAACTTCAGGAAAGAGGAAACTTCTCCAGCGACAAGAAAAATAAATCCGAGTGCATTTTGTGTTTGATTTTATTTTCCAAACAGCAGTTTCCTCCTAATTACACATGTGTTTGTGCTTCAAATAAAATTTTTAGAAAACAAAACAAAGTAAGGTCACTTAAGAGATCACTTCGCAGAAATGCCGAATTTAAGCACTCTAATGTGTACATTTCCTTTACAGAAATGTTTGTGAAATATGGATTACAAAAAAAAAAAAAAAGACAAACATGAAAGTAAAAGGATTCCTTTGGGAAAAGGACCAGGGGGGGGTGATGAGGCAGGGTACTGGGGTGAATATGATCAAAATGAACTTCATACACGTACGAAAATGTCATAGGGAAACTCATTGCATATAGCTGAGATATGCTAAGTAAAAAGACAAAGATATAAAATATGTTTATATATGCTATGATGTTATTATATATAACATAATGTGTATGCAATATACTATATTATATGCAATAGATCATTTCTTTATAAAAATTATATGCAACTATAACAGAGAGAAAGGATAAAGAAGAAATAAAGAACGATGAAAGGGGAAAGAGGAAAAAGAACAAAAATACAGATGGTACAATTTGAAGGAATCATCAGCAACCTGAGAAAATTCACAGAGCTCTAGTAGCTAGAACAATGAGTGAAAATGACTCTCCACTAAGGTGCATCACCAAGAACTCAGTAGCAGCCGCCGTAGCTGCAGGAGACACACCATCACACCTGCATCTCCTGTCCTCGGCATGCTCTGAGGCCTGCAAGGAAATCCCTGCCGCTGCCTTTGACAGGCTCTCATTGTGTAGCCCATGCGGGCCTGGGACTGAAGATCTTCCTGCCTCAGTCTCCCAAGTGCCAGGATTATAGGGGTCGCTATTCTAAAAGCGCTAGGAGGGCAGACAACGGAGCATCAGCCCCTCGTTCCCCCGAGCTCCCACACTATCAACTGCACCCGCTGACTCTAGGCCTCGGATGGCCTGTTCTACGAATAACGCTCTTCTGAGAGGCGAAGCGAAGCACAGTCCTTGTGTGACACAGAGCAACAGAGGCCTGTGAGAGAGCCAAGAACTTCCGGGTCCATTTTCGAGGATTCCGCAAGTCTGTAGTTTCGACCTCACTTCTCAAGCCCTTGTCTGAGCCCCTGGTGTCCTCTGTAGGGCTGGGCAGCTCTCTGGGTCCCTCTCTGGTGGTCAGGGGTTCTACCCTTTCCTGTCAGCAATTCAGCTCATTTCTCTAACACTTTCTCATTTTCCAGAATGTGTTCTGTTGGCTCCTTTCTCCTTCCTATTAGAAGTAGACAGTATAAAAATACTGTCACTTCACTAGAGTCTCAAAGGGAGAAATTGTGTGTGTGTGTGTGTGTGTGTGTGTGTGTGTGTGTGTGTGTGTGTGTGTGTGCGCGCGCGCGCGCGCGCGCGCACGCGCACTCATGGGAGCAGGAACAGCTTTAAGGAAAAGATCAATAAAAGCATACACTGCCAGGAGGTTTGAGTGCAGGGAAATACCCAGGCACAACTCAAGGGAATGAAAAAGGAAGAAGAAAATACCCCCTACCAAGCACCCCAGTAAAAGAGCACCTGTGGGGTTGGGGGCAGGAGGAACACCATTGCATTCGCCCCCAACTAGCAAACTGGCTATCATTCTGAAATGGCTTCTATCTAAGTATTAATACACATAATTCTCTCTCATTAACTCACATGAGCCTCCTGGTGTTAGCATCTTCGGCTTCCAAATGAAGGAAAGACAAATAAGCTATGCAAAATTATAGAGATAATAAGTGACAACCACGGACCAGAGACACGGCGCAGACAGAGTAATCACCTGCTGCACGGGTCTGCCCACCTGATCAGCAGAACAGGTAGGCAGGACATATGTAAGATCAGCGCTCTGGCATCAAGGAGGGGGTGGGGAGACAGGAATCCTCTGGAAGCTGGACAACCAGCTAGCCAGGGGGACACAGCCGAGCAATAAATGAGGCAGACCTTGCCTGAAGGAGGTGGAAGGAAATGGTACTTCCTGAGAGATGTCCTCTGACCTCCACGTGCACTGTGGCACATGTTTCTCTCTCTCTCTCTCTCTCTCTCTCTCTCTCTCTCTCTCTCTCTCTCTCTCTCTCTCTCTCTCTCTCTCTCTCTCTCTCTCTCCCTCTCCCTCCCTCCCTCCCTCCCCCCCCGTGTGTGTGTGTGTGTGTGTGTGTGTGTGTGTGTGCGTCACACACATACTAATCGTAAATAAACAAAACATTTTTAATGACATCAAGATCTGACCTCTACTCTTTATAATACTGAGCTCATGCCACGCCTCTGGGCAGTATTTATAGTGTGACATCACATATGTATTTGATATTATATTTAACCTTGGCTAGGCGGCTGAATTTTCCTACACTTCCTGGTCACGTCATTCCCTCTAATGTGTGTGTGTGTGTGTGTGTGTGTGTGTGTGTGTGTGTGTGTGTGTGTGTGTCTGCGCGAGTGCGCATGTGCATGCCTGATCACTTCATTTTTCTTGCTTTTCTCACAGGACTGTTTTCTTTCTTTCCTTTGTTGCTATGCTTGCTTGTTCCCTTCCGTTCAAGAGTCATGTTTCTGGCAGGATGACCACAGTGTAGTTTTAGTGTTATTTATAGATAATGTAACTCAATCCAAATACTATCTCAGGGTTGGTTCTGAGTAATTTAGAAGATTAGAAGGGCCTTGGTCTCATCTCTGAAATGCAATAGATTAATAACAAAGAGTAAGTATTGATTTCTTTGTGTATTGTTTGTAACATTTTTTTAAAATCTGTGAGTAATTCATTTGTCGTCCATGCTGGGATGAATCAGAAACGAAGCTGTCCTGGTACTCTGGTTTCAATAATGTCTTCAGTTCTTCCTTGATGCTTTATATTTACAGCTTGAGTCTCTTCTTGTTACACTGACATCTCTTCCCTGAATTCGTGTTCTCAGAGAGTAACATTCTGGCGTGGGTGGGGGAGGTATGCCTGACACAGATCAATTAACCAAGGCTACGTGTCACTCTTTGCTATAGGCCCTTTCTGGGGAGACAGGAATGAATGTGTGTTCACCCTAGAGAGGATATCAACAGACCGAAGAAACAACCCCACCGGCTTAGCTGTGAACCAGTGAGTTTATTATGATTACTTACAAGGTCCTGAGACTCCTTGACTGTCAACAGCTCCACAGAGTCTTCTCTCCCCAGCAACTGTTCACTGCTTGCTGAGAGGACTTTGGAGGTTTGTAAGTTTCGTGATCTTCCTGAGTCTTGTAAGTTTCAGTAGCTTCCTGAGTGGAAGCCCCCTTCTTTTTTCCGGTCTTCTGATGCGTTTGGATATGCGACATGGGGCTCACACTGTGTGCCCTACAGCCTGTGTTATATTATGTGGGCGTGTGTTCCATGGTGCAGAAAATCAAGATGTCACCAAAAGCTGGAGCTCTCTGGGCATCGCTGCTGCTTTGCCTAACCACATGTGCCCCGGAAACCAGAGGTAACCCAGCTGTTTTTGCTGAACACATCAGGGCCCATTCTAAAACGTTTGTATGTGATCACTCATTTAATCCTAATACACAAGTAGATAAGATGGGGAAACTGAGGCACACAGCAGTTAGCTTTTCGAAAGAGCACCCATGGAGAACTTAGGACTTCAACCCATTTGACCTGTCTGTATAACTGCTGTCCCCTAGAGACAGCTTCTATGCTCAACGGTGCACATCTACTGAAATAATCAAACTGGGGAAGACAACACTGAGGCCTCCAGGCTGCAAGGTCTAGTCCCGCATTACTCTTGATTCACTTCTCTGCGTGAGGGTGCACAGCAGGCAGCTGGTTTAGGATGGGGCTCTGGTTCCTGTGTATTGAGCACGGGGAGACCACAGGTGTCTATCTGTTACCCAGAGGCGCCTCTTACATTTATCTCTTCCCCAAGAGCCATGCAGGGCTACTAAAGCTCTTCTGTAATGGGTTAGGGGAAGGACTGAGCAGGATAGCAGAACACATCTTAAAGTGAAAACAGGAGCTGACTTTCTGAAGGCTCGCAGTGTGCTAGGCCTTTCCTGTGCTGTCTCTCGGCATTGCAGGAACGAAACACACCAGGTATTGACTATTTCCTTAAATGTTCTAAAAGTTTGCAATAAAAAAGCATCTGGGATTGCTTTTGAATGCCAGGCATTTAAAGTCCCCACACATAATGACTTATTAATAAAGCTCCCCATGGCTCATAAATCAATGTTACTTACCAAATCCTATTTAAACAGGGAATATAATCTTATTAGCTGGAATAAAACAGGTATCTAAGATGCTTAGCTTGCATTACAATGTGTGTGCTCCATGGCCACACTTTCCCTGGGGCACTGCTGGCTCCTTGACCCACCCACGATGGTCAGCAAACCCAACAAGGGCCCTGTTTATTTTTGACAGGTAGCTAGTGTCTCAGTGAAACTGGAAGCAGGCATAGACAATAGAGGTCAGGAACTAGGGCCACCACCTCATGGGGATGGTGTGTGGGATCTCTGATCTTGGAATCTCACAAGAGGCTCTTCAAAGTCCAAGCAGGTCAGGGTGTTTTTGCCTGTCTCCTCACACCCTGTGTCTGTTGATCACCTTTCCAGAACTTTCATAAAGACTGCTTTACTCAACAAGTTGATTCACTCACTAGGGGCTGGGATGAAAAGAAGCAAGTAGAAAATCTCCTCCCATGTTGTGTTAGAACTCCCTGATGTTGTAGCTTGGTACATGAGGCCCTTCAATTGGTCTTCAGCATGCACCTGCAGACACACACACACACACACACACACACACACACACACACACACAGATACAACAACAATACAACATAAAACAAAACCCTCCCCCAAATCAAGGCCTCTTCCTCTCTTTCTGTGGCATTTCCCAGTTCCCTTGCTTTTACCGTCAGGTAGCCTGGACCACTGCGTGCATATCTCTGCTCCCCCTTGCTTCTCCTCTGTCTTCTTCTCCATAACAGGGCAAGGAGGGGGTCTGTGAGGAAGAGGCTGACTGTTTCACTCCTTCCTAGGGCCCATCTCCGTTGATTCTTCTTCAAAATTCAGGCCAGAACACCGGGCCTTATTCTCTGATGGTGTGGCCCAAGGCACATTTGTTCCTGAACTCTGACAAATTTTCAGCAGTGAGCCGTCTGTTGACTACAGACGCACCTGGTTCTTTATGATCCATCCCAGGGCTGAGGAGGCAGGTGGAGAAAGCATGGGTGCATCCAGTCTTGGCACGAAGGAATGCAGTCCGCTGGGTCAGCATCGCGGGTACTAAAGTAGCTACATGATGAAAACATGGTGGCAGAAAAGTGCTCCATAGTGGTCAGAGCTGAGTATAAGAAACACCAGGGGAGGAACATGATGTAAGTGCCCACCACAGCAAAGCATTATGGGAGACGCTGGCCAGGTTCTGCTTTGGCTTCTGTGAACTACGATGTTCAGTCTGAAATGTTTTTATTTCTTTCTTTGTTTGTTTTCTCAAGACAGAGTTTCTCTGTGTGGCCTTGGCTGTCCTAGACTCACTTTGTAGACCAGGTTGGCCTTGAACTCACAGCAATCCATCTGCCTCTGCCTCCTGAGTGCTGGGATTAAAGGTGTGCGCCACTATGCCTGGCTGTTTGTTTGTGTTTTGTTTTGTTTTTTAACTCTTATAATAAGTGGAGCACTCCTAAACACTGACACCACGTGGCCATGTGAAGATTCAACAAGAAGAGGCCCCAGGGAGACCCATCCAAGCACACTCACAGCCATCTTTGATGGATTCCCACATTGCATGCAGATAGCTCCAGCATCCATGACCACAAGTTCCTGTGTTTTGTGAACAAACTCCACAAGCAAACCTGCCAGAGAGAGCCCACCTAATGCTCACCACGCTCTGAATCTGTGGACCTGACATTTCCTGGAAGGCAACTGAAGCAACTGGTTTGTAACTTCCGTAGCACCAGAGCGGTGCCTCTCTTCCGGGCCAGATTTGTAGCACTGTGTGTGGGTAAAAGTGCTGGGAACTACACTGGTCTCTGGAAGTTTCCATAGTCCTGCTCGTGCCTTCCAGAATCAGTACAGACACATACTTCTAGCTAGTGGTGCTAAGAGAGGGGTAGGGGACAGGCTAGAATCAGCTTGCCTCTTGATGGAGAAAGAAACGGTCATCCTGGTAGATTCCTAGAGTTGAGCCTGGCCAACTGAGCTCCATGCTGCACTGGAACGCTGAACCCACGCCTGCAACTGGCTAGGTGAGGTACTCACACAGACCATTGTGTTACCCATCAGTGCTGTCATGGTCTGGTTTACACAGCCCCTCAGTCCAGACTCCTACGTCATGACAGGGTCAGCTTTCTCTGCTGTGGGGTCATGGGTCCCACTTACATCAATGGAAAAAAGAATGGATCAGACCTGTGTTTGCTTGGTCAACTCTGCCGCTTGTCACATAAAGTGGTAAGCACATGACTCAGTGTGGCAGGTTTGCTGGGTTAACTGTCGAGGAACAAGAGAAAGAGCCTGTGGCAACATCTTCCCTGGTGATGGTGGGCCCAGAAATACTTTCCACTGCATCACGCTTTTTACGTTGCCCACACGCTGTGAGGTATGGGATAATTTGGTTGGGAACTTGAGATTTGGCTTAAATTAAGTAGACTAAAGAGAATATACGTTTCTCCCCTCCTAGCCTTTAGTAAAATTAAGTATGCAGGATAAAAAGAAAACTGCTTAGAGCTTCTGATCTAACAGAATTCTGCTAAGCATAAGGCCTATGAGTCCATGAGTGGACTTCCAGCATTTATTTGATTAGATATACATTTGTTGAGTCCCTCTAGGGGCACTGTAGAGATATGAACATTGCAGGTGCTTATAACCAGCACAAGCATCTGCATGCAGAGCGAGAAGAAACGCACACTTCTCCAGAGCTTGAGAGGAGGTGAGCCTTGCGGCAGCTTGACTTGAGACAGTTGAAAGCAGATGGAACACTTCCAGCTTCCCAGACTGTAAGAGGGAAAAAGTGTGCTGTGTTATGCCATCGGTGGTGATTTGTTACAGTACAACAGAGAACTAGTACAGTGTATCGGACTAAATTGGCCTGATGAATAAATTATGCTCACTTCATTTGCATTCTTTCCCTGATACACAAAGGGCAGGTTGCCTGACAGTTTCCCAGAGACACCGGGTTGCCAGGGATGTGCAGGCTGGGTGCTGTGTGTCGTTTACTTCTTACCAGGTGGACCCACACAGGTAGGAATCAGCTGCTTCTGAGAAGCTTCTGGTACTCACATCTGAGACTATCAGGAATTTTTTCCCCTTCTCCTCTTCTCCCCTCCTCCTTCTCTCTCCCCTTCCCCCTCTTCGTTTCCCCCCTATTTTTCTCCTCTCTACTCCTCTCCCCCATTTCTACCCCCTTTACTCTCTCCCTGCCATCCATGAGACCTCCTAGCCTATGAGGCCTCACCCATCTCCTAGGCCTCAAGCCTTGGGTCCTGGGCCAAGCAGGATAGTGTTTATTTGTGTTGTGTGGCTCTTCCTGAGGTAACCCACAGCATGTCTGGGGTGGGGTGGGGTGGGGCGAGGGGGTAGTGGAGGGGAAAGCCAAGTAGGATCAAGTACCATGGCTTCCCTGGCAACGCTCCAGTCTCGGGAAGACACGCTTTGTTTGTGTGAAGGCCTTGCCCATGGGTTATTTAGACCGGAAATAAATCCTGAAGGGGCAGGGGAGGAAAAGACACGGGGCGACACACCAGAACCAGTGGGAATGGAGACCATGAGATGGTGGGTGGTAAGGAAGACTCTGCGATGGTTTCAGGACTGCGAATGCCTGCAATGGAACGCTTCTTTCCCCCAAGGTCCCCATCAGTGTCCCCTGCTTCTCATGGCTGAGCACTTCCTGGGCGCCCTGCTTTGCTCTGGATGCTTCATAAACCCCTTGTTTTACAATTCACTGCACCTCTTTCACAAACCGAGTCCCAGGACAGCTGAGCTCGGGCCCTGACACCAGTTCACATCCATTTGACTGTGAAGTGGAGCCATATCTCACAGCACATCTCTACCTCCCTATCGATCTGTCCCCCCCCCCCCCAGTTTCTTTTGTTCGTTCATCTTTCTGAGACAGGGTTTCTCTGTGTAGCCCTGGCTTGTCCCTGGCTTACTTTGTAGACCAGGTTGGCCTCAAACTCACAGAGATCTGCCTGCCTCTGCCTCTCTGAGCGCCGGGGTTACAGGTGCGCACCACTGCACCTGGCCCCAGTTTCATTTTTTAAATATTTATTTATTTAAGTATACAGTGCTTCACCTTCATATATGCCTCATGCCAGAATAGGGTAGCAGATCTCACTACAGATAATTAGGAGCCACCATGTAGTTGCTGGGAATTGAACTCAGGACCTTTGGAAGAGCAGGCAGTGCTCTTAACCTCTGAGCCATTTCTCCAGCCCCTCCCAATTTTAGTTTTAAAGAGATTGTTTTAGCCCAGGGAAGGGTTCTCACTCAAAAAAGGCCCTATTGACATTTGAGGCAGGCTAGCTGAGGCGGGGTACTGGATGTCCTGTGTATACCAGGATCATTTAGCTACGTTCTGAGCTGCTACCTACTTGATGCCAGCAACAGTTTCCCCAAATTGCGACAATCCAAACTGTCTCCAGATACTGCAAATGTTCCTGGGGCGGAAAAAGGGGTGGGAGCACCTCCAATAGGAACCAGCTACTTTCAAAGGTCCTCAGCTCCCCTCAGCTCATTCTAAAAAGCTAATATTTATGTCTCAGTAGCCGTGCAGTAAGTCATGTGATGGCTGATACGCTCGACTCGGCAGGATGGAGACAAAAGACAAGAGCCAGCCATATCTGTGAGACAGTTCTAGACTGTATTAACTGAGGAGGGAAACTGAGGCAATTCCGTGGCCTGGAGTCGGGGCCTGAGTAAAAAGGAGAAAGAGAGCTATTAGTTTTCATCTCTTTCCACTTTCCTGACTGTGGATCCAACATGTAAGGCCAGTTTCCTCTTGTTCCTCCTACTGTGACTTCCCTGCCGTGATGTACTAAACTCTCAAACCCCAAGGCAATAGAAACTCACCTTCTAAGCCAGTGTTGCCATGTGTTTTCAGAGCAGTAATGAGAAAAGTGACTAATATCGCCATTTTCAACTAACCCTAAGGAGAGGTCCAGTAGTGATTGAAATGAAAAAAAAAAAAAAAAAAAGGATGTGAGGTTTGGTAGGCAGACCGGCAACAAATAAGCCAGCCCTGTGGTTAAAGGAGACTGCAGAGGATTTGGCCATGGAGACCAGAGACTGCTGGCTACCACTCGTCAATTGCCTGTTGTTTGTGACTCTCGCTGATACCAGGCCAGCACAGTAGTCTGGTGGTGTGCGCATTTCGCCAATGGGGCTCACTGAGTGAGGGTGCCCAGAGATGAGCAGCCATTGGCTCCGAGAGGACATAGAGGAACCTGATTGGTCGCCCAAATCCATAAAACCTGCTGTCTTTCCCTGAATAAATGAGTCTGCAGTCTGTTGCCCTCCGTTTTGTATTCACTTGACTCCTGGTGGGTGGTGTCCCTCTGTGTGGTGACTCCATCTGTGTGGTGACTCCGTGCCATTCACTCCCTAGGCCTGAATCCCCTGCCCTCACCTACGGTCTGGACCCTGGGGAGGAGGAGACATGGTGTAAACCCAGCTACTCCTGATAAGAGCATGCACAGCCATTTCTAGCTGAACTCACAGCCCAGCTCCATCACAGTCAATTCGTTCTCTGTGACTACTCTCAGTTAATAATTT